>NC_135269.1:48618081-48620581 GCF_051311805.1 Agelaius phoeniceus | reverse complement strand
AAACAATTTCCTAAGTGGAAGAAAATTCAAGAAGCAATAACCTAAACCCCCAGATATTTCTGTAAATTTGCCCCCAAAAAAATTCTGCCTCAGTTCCTAAGTGTGACTTTCATAAAATAATACTGAAAACATTTGTTAAGCATTTGCAATAATACTAAATATACTCAATATGTGCTATGAAGCTTGATATATTTTAAACAGAAAATTTTAACAACAAATTTCAAATGTATTTAATTCAAGCAAGCACTCTGTAATATTGAGGCCACTTCAGTTTACAATATTTCAGATGAATACCTTTGCTGAGATTTGTATTTTATGTAGGTAATGTGTCTAGAATACCAGTTCAAACACTTAGATATAAAAAATTATAGGCAAAAAATGTGTCTAGAGATCTATTTGTGTATATTTTCCCTTCTAGGACTTTAATGTAAGCAGAAAGCTTTAAGATTTGAGTAAATACATAGGGTTAAATTCTGCTCAGCAGAAATTCAACTTTATTGACTTCTGAGGAGTTTCATGGGGATATGAGACATCAAGATTTGATTTTCCGTGTGAATAAGGTAATGTCAATAATCCTCTATAAAATCTAGCTATTGGTAAGTTTATATGACTGTCTTTATTTCAGTTAGGGTTTATTGTTACTTCATACACAGAGAATTCAGAGTAAAATATCAGCCAAAATATTTATCGTTGGGGTGGATTTTGTATTTTCTCTCCCTGTTTAGAAAATTGGACTGAATCTTACTCTGGCTGTTGTTTGTGTGCTTTAGTTTGAGAACTTGGGACTTCTTCCCTGATGGAATAAGTACTGTGCACAGCTTTTCCTGTAGAACTGTGCACCATCAAATTTCCTTTTATAACTTGATGAAGGGAGCTAACCACAAGCATGATGTGAAATGTTTACAGAGGTGACAATGCTCCACAGAAATAGAGGAAAAAAACCCACCCACATTTATAGCAAAATGCAGTATTTGTTGAGCCAGGCCATCCAGGTAATGATACAAAGAACAGAAATACATGTTCCGTGCTCCTTCCATTGAACGTACTAATGCTGGCACCATTATCGGGATGCAGCAATTTCAGTGCAGTCAGAAGGTGGCTCTAGTGCTTTAATTTTGCTGTGCTGCTGACAATAAGATCCAAGGAATAGAAATTACTTTTGTGCTACATTTTTTTCAATCAATTTAACTGATGTTCCAACTGGAACACAACATTTGATTTTATATATCAAACAACTTCACACTCATGAACATGTGCACACTTACGAATTTTCTTCTTTTTAAGGTTGAGCTGACCAAGTGACAAAGAACAACAAAGCAAGCCAAACCAAAAATTTAAAATATGAAAGTTCCATCTGACATCTCTGAAACACTTCCCATCAACATACCAAGACATATATAATCCCTTTCACTGAGAGATGCCATGAAGAAATCAGAACTTCCGTCCTCTACTTTGGCAAATCAACCTTTGCTATCTCTGCAGCAGCTTCAGAGAATTGCTGGTTATTGGGGCGATTCTTCTGGGCTACAAATTCACATGTGTAAAGGCAGATTAATCAGCCTTTATGCAGGTGAAATGCAGAGGGGACATACAGAGGGGAGATGGTCATGCCTGGACAGATTAGAAAGATGCTGCTGGCCCTTTTCCCCATCAGGCTGGCTGCTCCTCCTGATGGCTCACAGCCATTAGATGCTCATCAGCACAGGCCCTCCCCCCCCCATGACTGGTGCTGGCCCTCTGCAGCCTGGCCTGCGTCCTGGTTTTGTGTCCCCACTCCTGATCCTCTCCTCCAAGGTGGCCCTGAGAGCTTGCCTGCCTGCTCTCAACTAATTCCAGATGTGAGACAGCTGTGACAGTCTCGTGCACTACGGGAAGCTTTACATTATTCTTAGAATTTTTTCCCTTTTATTATCGTTATCATTATTGTTCTGAGAGCATTTTCTAAATGGAGATTTATAAGATCATGTAAATTTGTAAAATGCTGTCCCTGCCTTGATATATTTGCAATCCTCAGAAAGTATTCAAAGTTTCACTGGCATTTACATGAAATATTCCTTTTGACAGGATGGCTCAAATGAGTCAGACAGGTTAGAGACAAATCTTTGGCTACTTTAACTATAGAAATACACTTTTACAGGTCTGATCTTTTATTTTTTTTTTCTTAAATGCTTATTATTTAAATAAGCTGATATGACCTGTACCTGTCTTCAGTGTCACCAGTGTTAATTGTCCAGCTTCTTTAAGAGGTCATAGTAGGCCTTGTAGAGACATTTGAAGGAAATAAAAGAGGTGAAACTGCCAAAACAACTGAATTCTGCTGTACGGACAGGGGTATGAGGACGCCTTCAAATGGCTTTTCTTATTTTAATGAAAAATAGTTGCAGGAAAAGCTCCCCTTCATTTTTAATGAGTATTCTGTGTAAGTAAGAAATTAACATTGAAGTCCTTGAACATCCCATGTAATCGAGCACAATTAACATTTGTTGTTCAAAATAAGCCA
>NC_135269.1:48590581-48613081 GCF_051311805.1 Agelaius phoeniceus | reverse complement strand
AAAATACAGGGGGAAATATATAAGAAGTGGAAATGAGCTTGGTAATGTGTTTCAGAGTTTCAGTGCTTTGCCTGTTCTGTCGGGCTCCTTCTCACTGGCCAGCAGAAGAGAGAAAGAAGTGAAACAAGGGTGAAAGAATTATGTGGAAAGAATAGGATAACTGAAAAGGAGAACAAAGCAGGGAAATAACAACGGGGTAAGAAGGAAACAGGCAAAGGTTTCAGGGAGTGTTGAGTTTGAAAAAGAGGATTGAGAGGATTAAGAGTAAAAAAGAAGAGAATTCTAATATCCTGAAAGTAAGAAAGGAGAACAAAATTTAAAAAATGAATTCTAATTACATGATAATATAGGATTTTGTATTGGATCACACCATAAGTCCATCAAGTTGTGTATCCTACTGTAGTAGTGGAATGAGGGATTAAATAAAGAACAAAACAATAATAATGCATACATCCAACCAATAAAAAACTAAAATTATTTCCCTAGCCTTGTAGGAATCAGTTTGCATCCCAAAGCATGAGATTGAGTTAGTGTTAGGAAATGTTATTAATGACCACAAAATTGTATGGGATTTTCATTTGCTTTTAAATGAACACAGCCAGTTCACTTGGCTGGATTAGCTCTTGCACCAGTGACTGCCTTGAGCTGACAGAATTGCTAGTTGCACTGAGCAGCCATTCTTCTCCTGGAGGAAAACTGCAGAAGGAGGAAGCAGCCTGTGCATCACAGGAGGTACCACAACAGAAAAGCTTTTAGATCTATTTCTCTATTTCTCTGTCTGCTCTTGTTTATGATAGTTTCGTTTTTTTATCTCAACATCCTTGTGAATTCTGCCTGGGTGTTTAAAATTGCTTCAAGACCTGCCTGATGAGAATCCTGAGCCTGGGATGATGCTTTAATTTTTTAATCTCTGAGCAGTTACCTGCAGACCCCAAATTGCTCAAAATAGACTAATGTGACCCTTGTCAAAATAACTTATCTGCTTGTTCTTGGTGGACAGTTGAGAATGAAGGCAAAACTTGAGACCAAGTGTCTTAGTCAAGGAGGGAAGCAAGACATTTGAAAGAGATTCTGCAACATGGCTTACAAAAGAAGATACCCAGTTTTTTCCACCTGGGAAGCATGGATATGAATTTGTTACTGAGAACAGGAATGTTAGAAAAATATCCAGGCTGGACAGAAGGTTATGTGAGCTGCTCAAAATGGAAACCAAAAATTATGTTTCCAAGAGAGCAATTATCTTGCAGCCTGAGGATTCACAAAGGGTGTTACCAGGGAGGACTGTGGCAAACTGTTATGAATCCCTGTCTCTCCAAAAACACCAGCCAGAATTATATTCCCTGTCTGTTGCTTTCACTACCCTTCTTTGCTACTGATCATTAAATCTATACTTCTTTTGGCAATAGATTTATTTTTTTCTTTTTTAAACACTGATATATTGCATTACTACCTCAGCAATTTTGTCACACTCGGTATCATGGAGACCAACAGCTGCCTTCCTACCAGAGTCTTTTCAGTGAGACTGTGAAAGAGAGTGCCAATCTCTTTAGAGTCTGGCTGCATTACAATACAAGTGCAAATGTCTTAACAAACCCCAGAAGATGTAAGCAGAGTTTCTCAAACTCTCTGGAGATTAATGAATGACAATAAAATGAAAAATCAAAATCAAAAGTACCTTTTTCTTTGATGTTCTCAGTGTCTAAAGCAAAACTAAGAGAAAGAATTTTATTTATTATTTTTTTAATCTGACATTCTGATCTACCATAGCGTCATCAAATTCGTTCATGTTCAGTTCTCTCCTCCCACTCTGATTGTCCCTGGTTTGCTTTGGTACTTAGGGTTAGAAGAGCAAACGATGTGAGATAGGACTGGATTTTTTTTTTTTTTAATGAAAAAAGGCTCCCATTACCTTTACTGTCACTTTATTGGCAGTGGAAGAGCAGCTTCATGTCACAGGCATGGTTTTGTAACAGGAAGATGCATAGAGTGAGAAAGACAGAGTGCAAGTGAGACATGGAAGAGAAAAGGAAAGAAAGCAAGAGGATTGGAGTAAATATCTCTATAATGTTTCGTCAAAATATTCTGGCTCCTGAAGTGCTCCATAGCTTTGGTTTTATGAATGGAGAGAGAGAAAAGTGCTTATGAATGTCAAAAACCAGACTTTTGCCAGAAAACTTAATTTCGACTTTTCCACTTTAAAGTTGGAGACTCTGTGAACATTTTGTGAACTAGGCCTAAAACTTTTTATTTTTTCAGGTTCAAAACAGAAGTGTCTTTTAAGATTTATGGGTTTGGGTGTCTTTTAAAGTGTAAATTACTTTTTTTGCTAATATCAAAATGACAGCCTCAGGAGCTTTTCTAAAAGATGGGACTGCAGCAAATAACGCGCAAGCTTCCCACACTGTGCTGTCAGAGGGCCTCCACGACATCTTACAACACCCTTGCTATTTCTGTGCTGATCCTCCTTCATGCAGGAGCTGACAATCCTGCTAAATCATGTGATAGGTTAGTGATGTGGGAAAATGTCAGCATTTGATTACAGTAAATCTCCAAACTCTGTTTCACTTTATGTGACCCATTCAGGATTCAAATTTAGAAGTACAGTGAGGTGAAGATGGAGGAGAGAAGTGCAGACTACACATTCCTGGGTCAGCCTGACACAGTAACACAGGGGTTCACTCAAGGAGTGCACTTTCCCTCTGGTTTTTCCATTGGGAATGAAAAGAAAGGGAAGACAAACTTCAGTTTGTAGCAAGGGCTTCAAGGAAGTCCCCTGGAAGAAGCTGAATTAAGTCCAGTCTGCCTTGAATGCCTGTTTGATCAGCAAATCCCTTTTGAAGGGCAACTCCAAAAGTTGCTTCTGGTAGTGCTGGGGGTTGCCGGCACCATCTCTTGCCCAAAGGAGTTTCCACCTTGGAAGTCCTCTGATTTCCTGATTTCATCTCAATTTTCCATAGGTATATAAACAACTTAAACAAATATAGTTCAAGTTCCCTACTGGATTTCATTGAATTTTCTTTGTTGCAAGAAAATTTGCTTAGAAAATCTTTTAATTAAATCATTAGTACATCAGTTATGGATATATATACTTAGTTAACTGTAAAAGCTACCCATGTTGCTGGGAAGACTGTGAGATATTACATAGTTTGAGTTTTCAGGTGTACTATTTTCAGTAAAACTGTCTCAAGTGTCTTCCCCCTCCTAGGTATTTTAAGTATGGTAAGTATTTTAAGTATGGTACCCTTCCTAGGTATTTTAAGCCAAGTTGTGCAATTTGTAGACCATCAGAAATCTGGAAGTATGTGGAGTGGATCATTCTGTAGTGTAAATCCTGAAATCAGTAGTTTCCATTTAGTATAATACACTGTAGAGAGATTAAGAAATGAAGAAAAAAAAATGGGTGCATAATTTTTTTCTTTTTCCTCTCTGGTTACCAGGACCAGGACCCAAGGGAATAGTATGAAGCTGTGTCGGGAAAGATTTATTTTGAATATTAGGCAAAGGTTTTTTACCCAGAGGGTGACTGGGCACTGGAACAGACTCCTCAGGGAATTGATGATGGCACCAAGTCTGCCAGAGTTCAAGGAGCATTTAGAAAATGTTCTCAGCCACAAGAGGGTATTCTTGGGGTTGTCCTGTGCAGGTCAAGGAGTTGGACTCGATGATCCTTGTGGGTCCATTCCAGCCCAGGATATTTTATGATTCTCTGTGATTCTGTGAAGGCAGACATAGTCAAAAGTAAAGTTGGTGTCATATAGCAATGGTTAAAGACCAAAAGTAAGGGTTTAAGCCAACACAGGGGGAGCAAAGTGAGCAGCCTGGGAGCCTTGAGAAGATGGAAGCAAGATGGAAACAGCCAGAGTGTAGGAATTAAAGGATCATCTAGGGGGTGGTGAGAACACCAGTCCCTCAGTGTCACCTCAGAGGAGAGAAAAGGGTTTCCCAGTGGAATACAGCTGAAAGAAACCCTTCCTTACTTCACCCATGCTTAATTTTATTTTTGTTTGTGCTCCTATAGCCTTTTGAGAATAAGAGGCATATCACATAGCATGTTACCTTCCCTCTCAATTTATATGTATTGCAAATATTTTCCTAATTCAGTTTCAGGTCTGTTCAGGAAGTGAATAGTGTGTTTTGTTTTTAAACCTAGAAGTTACATGCTATAAAACATAAAATAAAATACAGCACTGCAGGGAGCCCAGCTGCCACATAGAAAGTTGATCTCTCTAAAACGTTGTGGTCTGAAAGAAAAAAATTAGTTTAGACATTTTTATAGGATTTCTTCAGCTAAAGCCCACCTTCAAATCCCACTTAACTTAGTATGTTTACATGTGTCAAGTTTTCATTATGTAATAAACAAGAACATGTGTACAAATATGAAGAAACTAAAATCAGATGGCTGGTGGACTGTAGGGAACTGTGATTTTTCAATTCCCTGCTGATATCTTTCCAGAATGTCACATCCAGCTGCAGATTTTGACAACCTATTGCCATTTCACCATCCTCAAACAGCTCTTTGTACTGCACAAAATTGCCTTTTAATATGCAAAAATAGACACTCCATATATTTTAGAACTGCGTAGCTCTAAAATACCAATACAATTTTAAAATATCACTGGATTTCACAGTAAGATTTTATTTTTCTTTACTATGTAAAAGAAACTTTTACTGAACTTCTCCATTACAGTAATATCAAATTAACTAGTGTTCTAATTATACCGATTCCTTTTCACATACTATTACTAGAAATGGCCACAACTCCTGTGAGTCTGGATGTGTGGATCCGACATGTACCTCACCAGCCACGGGGGATGAAGAACATACAGATGGCCAAGTGATGCATGAAAATAATAGACAGCTACTTGTCTGCAAAGATAAACAGAGAACCAGCAGCTGGGGCTGCTTAACTGGGGAAAAAGGGCAGGGAGGGCTAAAGAGATGAGAGGCAGAAGAGGGCTTTGGGGAGAAGTCTGGTGCAGAAAGGGCTCACCTCATCCTCCAGCAGAGGAAGCCTGCTCTGCATTGGTAGGGTGCCAAAAGGTAAAGGATTGACAAGACCAGGCTTAACATATCTCAGGCATGAATCACTCTTATTATTAATATAGGTCAGTGGAGAATGTCTTGCCCAACAGATATAAAAGCAACAAATATCACAAGGCTAAAAATCACCCAGGCACTACGAATAATACAGAAACAGAGAAATTAAGCTGCTATCAGACTGTCTCACTACAAAGGCCATTGTGGTAGACTCCTCTTCTGAAATAGGGAATTTCAGCATCTCAGAACATTTTTGAGAACTTGGTACAAACAATGGGGAAGCTTAACAGCACCAAAGTAATCCTGTGGATGAAGGTGTTTTCCACTAGACCCCACAGTCAATAACTGCTGCTGTGGAATATGTGTATTCTGCAGACAAATGCAGATCCATGTCAGAATTGTTCTCTGCAAAGACTGTCTGGAAATATGGGAAGATACTTTGAAAATGGAGACCAAAAACTTCACTTACACAGTTGCCCTGCAGTCAGGGAAACTTGGTGCTTATTCACAGTTCTGATCAAGCCTTGCTCCCTTGGAAATATTAGAGATAGTAAGAATTCAAAATTATTTTTTTCCTGAATTCTATCTTCAAAAAGCACTTTCCATCTCTGAGGGTGCCTGTTTACAATAGGTTGACAGGAACACAAAGCAGCAGCAGCAGCAATGATTCATGTCAAGCTTGCCGCAACAGTGTAAAACTTTCCTTACAGCATTTTTTCCCCTGTTTAAAACCACTGATGTGCTGCCAAAATTATCCCGGTACCCAATGTACAGGATCTTGGTGAGCAGACTGTGATGAGGCAAAACAGTCAAAGATTTGGCTAAAAATGGAAATGTTCTGGAACTCCTTGATCACCTCATCAAGACCCTGGGCAAAGTATCACTGGTGGAGCTGCCTTAACAGGGCAGTCAAAATACCTCTGACAAAAATCTTCCTTAAAAGAATATTAACAAAACTAAGCAGCCATTGGTAAAATCAACTACTCTGACATAGATTAGAAATCAAAAGACAGAAAACAAAGCAGAAATAATATATGAAATTTCAGCATCACAGATAGTTTAGGTATCTCAAGTTCCCTGATTGGGCAAATAATGCGGAGAGTTTTTGCAGCAGTATAAGAAAGAAGTGAATTGAGTATAATCAAAAAAGAGATAACAGTTTATCACTTCAGATAAATGCCCTGCATTTAGATAAACATGCACAAAATTTTTAATTCATGTTTACATGTAGGGTAAGACAGACCACAGTTGCTAACCTCTGCCTGCAGCAATAACGAAGCCATTTCATTTGCGTGTAGAGATTTAATTTAGGTTCTATAAACAAAACTGTAGATTAGCAAGACTGAAAAACACACTGCTTATCTGCTGAATTTCCTCAGGGCCAGAAAGAGAGATGATTTCCACAAATCATCTGCAAAGAATCTTATTTTCCTGGAACAAAATAGTGCTATGCACCATTTTACAATACTTAATGAAATCCTGAAGCTCTTGTTGCAATCCTTCTCACATGAGGAGAAGGACCTTACAGTCTTATATTTCTTGCAGGGTTTTATCCTCTTTGCAGCCAAATGCAGTGTGTTGGGAAGGTGCTCAATTCCAGGCAGAAAGAAGCTGCTTCACTGCTAATAATGATATTTTCTTCAGGACTATGATACACCCATAAATTTTTCCAGCAAGAAAATCTAGCAGCCACTCAGGGACAAGCGATAGGACAATTGCAACAGCCTCACCAGCTTTGAGGCAGTGATAGTCCTTCACAGAACCAACTGTTCAGGAGCAAATCCCATCACCTCTCCACCTCCCCCTCATCACTGCCTTACACACACAAGCAGCAATCAATCGGCCCCCAGCTGGCAGACACACTATTTTTTCTATTTAACAACCTCCAGGGTGGTCTCTTTCACTAATCCCCCGGGCTGTACAACTGAGCTGGATCTGAAGTAGCTTCTGCAGTCAGCTGTTGGGAGGTACATAAAATGTAGCAGCATTGCTTGTTGGCAACGTGGCATTCCTGTAAGTATTCTCCCCAGAGCCCCCTCTCAAGCATACCTTTACACTTTGCTTGAACATTATGCATTTCTTGCTTAACCTCTCTGAGATTAGAATGAAATTTAAAAGATGGATCAGGACAATGAAAATAACATTTAACTGTAACACTATTTTAACTCTGAAAGTTTCTGGTACAAATTAAAGTTGAAAAAGGAAAAAAAATAGAACAATTTTTAAATCAGCCAATTTGAAATATGGCAGTATACTGTACTAAATGTAAGCCCATGAATTCTCCAAGTGAAGCCTTCTTTGCAGTGCCAAGCAAGCTCCCTCAGAGTGTGGGAGCAGCTTTACCCCTGTCCCCTGGGAGCTGCCAGAGCTGGACTCAGCTCAGTGCCATGGAGGGTCCCCTCTGGCAGCAGTGCAAGGCATCCCCTCCTGCTCCTGCCTAAGTGCTGCCTTTATTGGGCTTGAGCAAACGCACAGAACTGACCTTTAAATGCTGCATACATTCACCAGGCCAGCTTCTCACTGGGCAGCTTCAGTGCTACCTGACATTAGCATCCAGCAGGTTCAGGGGTAGCTCAGAGACACACTGGCCCCAAGCAGAGCTCCCTCAGATCCTCCACCCTCAGATCTGAATATCATGGGCTACATTCTCAGATAGCCAAGCTAATACCACTCTGGTGCTTTATAGCATTTTATACGTGCTGTGGTCCTGGCCCATTTTTTCAGCTTTATTCCCGAATCACTTGTGTAAGCAGTGTCAGAATTTGGTGCTAGGAACAAATAATATTTTTTGAAAATAGATTCCTGGAAGATGAGGTAGAAATGTTTGATGCTGGTGAACCTTAAAAAAGGATTTAAGTTAGCTAAGCTGATTGGAAGGAAAACCAGCTAAAATCCTGATAGTAACATCAATGCATAAAACAGAGCACTCCTAAAATAAAATTAAAATAGGTCAGAAGTTTTCAAACTAATACTTTCATTCATTCTGTCTGCTGGAATAGGTTTTGTGGAATCACTCATCATTTTAATGCCCTTAATTCTTCCTGTTTAAGAACCAAATATTACATAAATTATTATCAAAGTTTTCTTGTAGCACTTATTTTTAACAACTAAGGAATTATTACCAAATATATACACCACACACATTAAAATTTGCAGAGACCACAAAACATTTAGATTAATACTAATGAGATAATCCACCTGCCTATTTCACTGCACAACAGCTGCACAGATTTAAAAGGGTTCAATTAAACTTTATTCAGTGCATAGATAATTGATCCAATGTGGAGAATGATGTCACTGGTAGGTTAAAAATTATGTTTTACCTTTTAAAATAAAATTGCTCCATTAGAAAAAATAGAAATATAAACCTGACACATAAATCATTCTGGTAACTTTGTTTTATAGAGCAACAAAAAGAAGGAAAATTAAGAAAATCAAAGCAGATACAGCATACAGATGCCCATTATTTAATGTACTCTCAAAAAGTGGAAATAGAAATCTAAATGAGACATTGCTGTTGCTCTCCTTCCATATGGGAACTACAATTACTCTTTATTATTTTACTGTATTTGTTTTTATTTTTTTCTGACATTTTCAGCTTCCATTTTCTTAAAGGTTTTGTCTTCCTGCTCTCCACAGCAATGAAACATCACCATTTTCCTATTTTAATTACTAATTTTAGATGGCACTAAAGTTGTGTAAAATTATTTTTTAATAAATAGAGAAGAATTAATCTTTAAAGCCTGCCCACCATATGCCTGTGGCACTCTAAGGTTGCTGTGGGAGTGTTTGGTGGACCAGGAGAACATATTCAGGACTCCAGGCTGCTGAAGATGAAAGCACAGCTTCTTGCCAATTTTCTATTTCTCTGTATTTATGCTAGTGAACTGCAAAATACATGATTTCTTGATATAACATAGCATTATTTTTGACACTGCTAGTGGCAGTCAATAATCTGCCATTCTATCCACTTCATGTCAAGATATTGCAAATGTTGTTAGAGAGAAAGGGAAAAATTTAATAGTCATCTTTCCACGGAGACATTACTGTAGTTTTCATCCTTATGACATTTCAGTAGTTATGCAGAGTTAGTATTGACTTTAATCTGAGACTGTCAAAGTGATTTCAGAGAGAAACTGAGGAAAAGGCATATGCCATCAGTAACAGGTTTCTCCATCACAAGAGGAACTTTAAAGAGCTTCTCACTCACCAGTATGTTGTATGGTCATCAATATGAAGGAATTCACTGCTCTCTGCTTAGTGCAGGGCCCCAGATACTTCTCAGCATGTGAAGGCTGACCCAGAGGTGCAGCTGTTGGATGTACTCACAGCACCTGAGCCAGAATCCACAGTCCTCAATCCTGCCAGAGACAGGGTGATCTGCAGTGCTACTGGTGCACCTTAAAGTGATGGGGACTTTGGACCCAAGTCCTTGAGTCACCTGATCAATATATTTCAGAAAATAATGGCTGGCAACAAATTTTATCAAGCTGGATTAACCATTCAATCTTGATACTCTTTAATAGCTAGGGCATGATATGTTACAGTAAATATGTATGTCCTCCCCATTGTGTCTGTAAAACTTACTATTGTTCTGACTCCAAATAAGAAAAACAGTGCTTGGAAAAGAACTCCTCCTAAAAGAGTTTTTTCCTTTACCTGTGTATAGCTGTGCATATTACATGAGTTTCTGGGGAGCAAAATAGAGCAAGCAGTGCCTGCCAACACCATGTGCAGAAGTGAACATACCTAGAGAATAAATCAAGCTCCAGAGAGTTTAAGAAGACCTTACTGAGATTCCCTTTCTTATCTATGATGTTGGATTGTTGCTTCTTGAAATTGGGTAATTAAAGTAATTAAAGTTACCATAGATATATTTCAGACAGATAGATTTATACACTTGTTAGTATACAAGCACACACTACAGTTCATTGTGAGGGCATGTGACTATTGACACTGTCAATTTTTATCTCATTACTCATTACTGCTTACTCCATGTGCTAATAGTATATTTCCACAGAGTTTGTGTGTGCTGCAATGTAAATTCTGACATTGCTAGTGTCAGTCACTAATCTAACTCATTCAGTTCATGTCAAGATGATACATCAAAATGCTCAGCAACTGTCACTCCTGCTTTAAATAGATCTACATTTTTATCAACTTTACAATTAAACACACCTACATATATGTATCTTCAGTTCCACATCAAGTTCCTCTTTAACAATATGACCATAAAAGTCAACCAAAATATTTTTCAAAGCAATTATTAGATGGGATGGGGGTTTTGCAAGATTGGTTTGGTTTGATTTTTACAAAACCCTTTTGAAAACTAAAAGCAAACTGAAAATATCCAGACACATTTAAAGTTATTTGTAGGTCCACATTTTTCTGCCCACAACATAAAAAGCACATTTTTTGTCACCAAATTGTCACTTATGTGTGCTGACTAGCACGGGTGTGTCGTGCGTCCAAACTGAGTTAAAAAACCACCTGTTCAGAAATGTCAACTAATATCAAGGGTTAACCAGAGTATTTAGATAATTAAAGTCACTTTGGTTTTGAACATAATTTTAAAGGAAAACCTAAGCTTGGTATGATTTAATACTCTTCCTTTTCTGGAGTTATTTCTCTGCATGTCTGTTTCTGTCCTTTAGTTATTATGGTATTTCCTGAAGAATGCCCAAACTGTGCTAATTCTTTCTTATGTTTCCTAAATTTTAATGTATTTTTTGTTATAGATCTCCTGATGATACACACTGTTCTTCTTTTACCTAAGGTTAGCATCCCCTTTGTGGAATGATAACATTCCCTCTGTGCTTTAACATAAACTTGCTTCATTCTTTTGCCATGGTCTGGCCAGTGGTGGTACCTAGAGGAACATGATGCTGTCTGGGCAATTGCAAACATCCTTGTTTTAGCCTCACAGGCTGAGCACTCCTCTGAGAGCCAGGGCCAGGGATCAGGTTTGTGTAAAACACCCCAAGGACAGCACCTGTGCCTCTCTGCCAGTCTGCATCAGCCCAGGTGTAAACTGCTCTGTGTTTGGATCAACAAGGAACAAGAACCAGCACAGGGGCTGTTGGGCTTTCCTCTGTGCTTGGCAGTTGCTAAGGAAAATGCTTCAGAGGACACTGGCAAGAGCAGGTTAAGTACTGAACCTATAAGAGTGATCTAGCACCATCACATACGTATACATTCCTGGTGAGCCTGAGTCCCCAGCCAAACTATTGGCATTAACATGTTCCTCAAGAAAGTGCACTTACATTTCTTATCCTTTGCAGTGGTAAAAGGCAAGTTTCTGCAATACAGAGAGCCTAGAAAAATATGGGTTTTTTGCAAAGAGAAAACGATTTTTGAACATGTGAAAATAGTTTTCTCTTTTCAATTTTTATCATTCACATTCAATAGTGGTTTAGTTCTCAGCAAGACTAGAACCTTGAATGTTTTAAAGAAATGACATTTTGAAACACAGAAGCTTTAAATAATAGACAATTTAGTGCAGCAGCTATACAATATAAATAGTATCTCTCACTTTTAGCAGCAGATGAAGCTGCATTGACTGGACACAAACAGACAAGCATAGGAAAATCTCTGGTACCCATGAATTGGTTTTGGTTGAATCTATTCCAATTATTTCATTGATTATGTGAATTTTTTTCTCCACTGTATGAACTTACACATGTATAAGAACTTCAAAGAAATATATCCAGTGCCTAGCAAAATTTTTAAAATAATCTAACCTTTTAAAATCTTATTGGGAACGTATGTATATTTTTAAATGCCTAAACATCCTTTAAAACCTGGCCACTTGTAACGATAATTTTGTCCTCATATAAGAATATGCAACATAGTTCTTAAATCTGTCTCCAAGTTTTGTGGCTGCCTGACAGTACATTTTATGCCTAATAAAATAAACACAAGGGGAAAGGGAAGAATTTCAGTTTTGTTTTCAAACTGATTTATAGAAGAATACATTAAAGCTTACAAGTTATTTGTGTGAAGTAAGCAGAAAAAAATGTCGACGCACTGATCTATATTTTTGCCTATTTTGTCCAATTGAAACAATGATAAGAACGAGCAATGGTGATTTATCCATTGATCTAAGAAGTAAATGCCTATTTACAATGGTCTAAGCAATACCACAGATGAATTTTTAGGGAGAGCAGTAATGCTTTTTTAGGTAACATAGGAAAGCCTAAATAAGTTTGTTTATATTAATGAAATTACTTAAATCCACTGAATCAGTAAAACAGGCCTGGTATTACACAGTGCAACTAAGAACAGGATTTAACCCATAAACTAATTTAATTTTATGGATACACAACACACAGATAATAATGGAAAATGAAGAATTCATATTTCCCATGGCAAACATAACTCCTCTCGACTGCAGAGATGTAGATTATATGAATGATTAAAATGTAACAGCAGTAAAAAATACTACCTATCACTTGGAGATCAAATTTTAATTCCTGCGGGAATGATAACTTTGAAATTTCTGATGCATGTATTTAAATTTTCAGACATAATGTTGATTTTCATGTTGAATGTAATTTAGCTTTTGGATTCACACATGCTGTTCCCATACTCAGTTCATCTCTCAGTGAAGTATGGTTCTGAAGTAAGAGTGTTTAATATGACAGTCCTGGCATACCTCTGATTAATTGAGCTTCTTTGTTGGAGTTATACACACCACTTGATACCTAAAAGTCTGACCTGCTTTGAGTTAGGACTTGATCATCACTACTCATTCCTCTCCTGAGCAAACAAGCCTAATGACAGTGTTATGGATTCAGGAAAGGTTTCAGATGCAAACATGGTAGGCTGCACAGCTAAGACATACATATATCCTTTATTTAAGATGACAAAAAACTTAAACAGATCTTTCAGTACTGTCTCATGCAAACAGAGTACATCACTAGCCTGGACACCAAGTTATTTAAAGCTATTATTTAGTACTGTAATAAGTAGCAATTTAAATACAAGGTAAAATCATTACATTGTCTTGTTTACTACTGATGTTAATGTCAAGCTGACGTGTAATGCTCCAAAAAAAGGCAGCCTATGATTTGTTATCATTAAACTGTCAGTTCTGTCGTGTTAGGCATAGATTCATACTATATTTCTTTCAGCATATCCCTTTATTTTCTATCAGTCAAAAACTGAAGTGTTTTAATTGTGTCTCTGCTATTTTTCTATTAACTGTTTCGTGCATTTTTTTTCTCTGGCCTTTTAATTGCAGTTTAATAGTGGTCATTAACACATTAAGGGGTGTTAGAAGAACATTTGAAGTCCTCTTGACTTCTACCAAAGTTGACACTTCAATGCTAGAGTAATTTCAGCTATTCATTTATTTAATAGTGACCTATGCAAATGTGGAACCATGTCATTTTACAAATTGACTGTAATAATTAACTAGAAAGGCAGACTAAAATGAAACAGGTTATAATTAGAATAAAACTGCTACAGTATTACGTCAGCTAGAATAAAATAATCTCAAATGATTAAATTGGTTTCAATTATTAAGAATCAGTTTAATGTACCCACTGTTCTGATTTTTTACATTTCTCTTTTTTGTGTGCATTAGATGTCACCTCATACAATTTATGCATTTTATTCATCTTGGTAAAACAGGCATTACAAAAGTTTAATTAAGTAGTAAAAGACTTCATATTATTCCGTTGAATTCTAAATTAATTGCAGAAAGAAATGATAGTGCATAGTACATACCATTCACACACATTTTGATTAGATGCATCTATTGTTAGCTAATATTTCTCTATCCCAGTGTATAGATAGAGGTACTGATATAGAGGAATATGTAGATATACTCATGGAAAAAATGGTTCTGGCTCCCACAGTATGTTTTTAACACACATGAACAACATAATTTTCAACTATACTACCCAGATCTTAATCTTCAGGGCACTCATATCACTGTTCATAATAAGTATGGAATTTTAAAATTATATTTTCCTTTAAAATTTCACCTTGCTTATTCAGCTCATTTTGCATATTGTGCACATGCAGACAAATATTTAGATGCTTGCAGGTGCACACAAGCCTACATAAATAGACATATTTTATAATAGGCAGCATGCACAAAAGTACATGTTGAGATGACAAGAAAACCTTATTTTGATCTCAATTTTCAACAAAAAGTTTTTTTGCCAAATCTGTTTATCTGTTTTCTTTGGCTCTACTTGCCATTTGTTAACTCATCTTTGAGCATGCTGCAAAATAATGATATATGTTATGTGGGCATTAGGGTGGACAACTTCTGAATTAAAGCCACTGTATTTAAAATTGGGTTTCTTCTTTCTGCATATACAGTTTGATATCACTTTTAAACAAAATTAGACTTTTTTTTTTACTTGAACAAATCTTATTTTATTGCTTGGTTGACTGGCTAAGTACCTTCAAGGATTATGCCTCACTGTTTGGCAGCGAGGCTATAATCTCTGACCCTTAGGTTTGTTACTATATATCAGACTGTAGCATCATTGACAAAAAGTTACTGTTTTAAGATATATTTCCCATTGCTCCTCTGATGTGTTGGGTTCCAGCAGGAGCTGTTAAACCAGTAACTGAGTGTTTGCATGCTATATTCATCATGGCTTTGACAGGACTTTTACAGTCTCCTTTATGCAGTGAGAAACAGTATTATGGTAAACATGTGAGTAATCTCAGGAACATGACCTATGCAAGTGTCTCCATCAGCAGAAAGATTTTTTTTAAGTATTCTTGAGTGCAAAAAAGTTGGTGACCTGAGATATCATCACCAAAAGAGTACTTGGAAGAATGAAACCTTACTGGTAAGCTTGATGACAGTTCCAACACGAGCTTAAGGGAACAGAATGCTGGTAGCAACATACACATCCCACAGACTGATTTGGTTATGAAATTGAATGTGCTCCATGGCATCTCAGGATCAGTGGAAATCCTGAGGGCCCAGATAGTTACCCTCTTCTCCATCTTCTCAGGAAATGGTTTTGGCAACCCATTAACCTTGGACCACAGGCCACCAGACAAGCTGTTTAAAATCTCAGAACCTTTACCTTCAATATCTTTCATGAAGAAGATGATGACTGTGGATGCAGTCAGTATTCCAGGTTGTGAAGAAGTTCTCTGACCTACCTTTCACACCCTTACCTTTCTTAGGGGTCCTATGAATTTGCTAAGATTGCTTCAACACCTTCCAAATGGAATTAGACTTCTTTTTATTGTATTGTAATTAATGTTATGCAGTTAAAATAATTTATTTATTATTAATTACATTTTCTAAATGTAATTAAATTTCTTTGCATGAAACAAAGACAATCAGTAGATCACAGTTAACTGTATTCATTCCACAAAATATAATTAATATAGAAAATTATGGTAGCTCACTACAAATAACCCATTCCTGAATGCTTTACACCTGTTAAATATGGATAATTTACACAAATAGTTGCTTTGTCCTAGAACAATTGCTCTACAAACCTTTGTGATGCATTTGCTGAAAACCTGTGTTTTGAGCACTTCCTAATACATTTCAGCAAACATCAAACAGCCCAAAGATGGCATGTGTAAGAATTTGAAAAATCCATCTCAACTTCTCAATGAAATATGGAAAAGGAAATATTGTTGTGTGCAAACTATACAATAATGTAAACACAGAAATTTACAATAAAATAGTCTAAAGAAGACTTGTCACTCTTTGTATAAAAGATCAAGGCAGATATGGCTATTGTGGGACTGATGTGCAGCAGGAATGCCCAGTGGCTATAGTGGGAAGTTGAGAGGATGAGTGACTGAGTGACATTGCTGGTAAACCTTTGGCAAACCATAACATTTCTCTTAGTCTCCAGTCTACAAAGTACCTGCAACCTACACCTCAACCCCCAAAAATGAAAAAAAAGCCTGAAATAATGTCAGTGCTTGCCACATGGTCTAAACTTTTTTAGAATTTGGAAGTCCTCTCCTGGGGCTTAGTGTCAGTGGAGAATGAAAGCAGCTACTCTGAGTGATACCAGCTAGCTCAGATTTAAGGCAGCTATGGGACTATGCAAGTTAATGATAGGATTTAGTTTAGATAACCTAGCCTTTTTAAAATTACTTAGTTTTAGTTCAATTCTACTACTACCAACATTCAGCTAAAACATGGAGTAAAAAAAAAAAACTACCTATCCTGTTCACTATCCTGAAACTCACCCAGTTCCTTGTTTATCACTGCCGTGGCAGTAGAAAGAAAAATATAAAATTAACCATTCATGTTGGCCCAGGAAATATGTCTCAAAACATCTATAAGATGTTGGCTGAATAAGACCCATATATGTTGAAAGGAAAAATATCAAAATAAACTTCTATGATCAGTTCTTTACTTTTCTTTCTCTAATTACTTTAAGGGTGAGAAGGTGAGAGAAAAATGTAGGTTATGAAATCCTCCATGCTGGGAAAGAGAAAACAAGGATCCCATAAAACAATACTACTGCTGCAGCTCATTCTTCAGTTCTGATAACCTTCAGTTTACTCCACATCAGCCCTCTGCTTTCACCCTAACAGAATGCTGTCATCAGTTATGTTACCCCCACTCAAAGCTTTTATGCTCTTCCCTCTAGTACAGTGACCTTCAGTAACCATCCTTAAGTCTTGAAATAACTATCATGTTAAAAAAAATCAAAGCCTCTACTCACAAGTTTTTATTTTATATAACTGAATCAACAGGAACAGTAACCTATCAAAAGAGAGAATGAAAAAAAAAACTATATAGAAACATTCTTTATCTTTATTATTTATCTATATCTTTATAGAAACATTCTTCATGTTGATGACTCAACTCTTTCCATGCTAGTTGCAGCAGCTGACTGACAGATTAATTTTTAATTATTTTAATTAATATTTTAATTTTATTAATTTATAAAATTATTTATTTTTAATTATTTTTAAAATAATTAAAAATTTAAAAAAATTAATTAATTTTTCTTTGTTTTGTCAACTTTTTTCAGAATAACTAGGGAAATCTTCCAGCTTTACCTGTCTAGCAACAACAATTTTGAATTCTTTGAGCAAGTTACCTTTGATGATGCATCATGTTTACATGTCTTTTCACAATTTTTTATACTCTTTTATGACCAGCAATACAGCTAAAAATCTCCTAACTAATTTCCTTTTTAAAAAATCCTATTATGCATGTCTTTAATAGTTACAATGTCTTCTCTATACCATGTCTAGGAGTGGAGACATTGAGTTCAATAGTACCAGTTGCTGGACTAAGTTGCGGACTGGAGATTAGTGGAGAGATCCCAGCTGGGCTATAAACTGAGCTTTCCACAGATGGAAGGAAAGAAGATGGAGTGTGATACAGAATCACCTTCCTTTTTTTCCATTTTTCATGATCTTTTAGTCACTAATAGCTGTGTACCTGCAAAAAGCAGTTTGCTATTGAATGAAAAGGTTCTTATAAACCTGACTTGGGCTGAAGTATGAGCGCTTGTACAAGCAGAGGTGGTATGCTTAGATTTATAACTCAGTCATGGCACAATAGGAGCCCAGGGCATTTATGTGGAAGGGTTGGGTTTTCTCCTGGCAAATGTTATTCTCATTGAGAGGTTTTATTCTCCTGTAAGAACTTGTCTGTTGCATAAAGCAATTTATGTCTTCAGAAACGGCAGTGACATCAGTGATGGGTGACATCATAGATTATCCCTCTAGTAAAAATTTGGTTAATGAAGTGAAAAAAGTTGTTTGTAGCTACAGGACTGATTGTGGCTACTAGCTTTTTCCTTTTGTAATTCTAATTTCTCAACTTCATATGAGATTGACACTAAGCTTTGTCACTGACAGCTTGCCTATTTCAGTGAGATTCACACAAAGAAAATGTGTGAAAAACTGAAATGAGAAGGTTCTGTTTGTAGATGGTTGTAAGGCAGAAAAATAATATATGTGTTGAATCTGACTAGGCAGAACTTGAGAAACAAAAATCCCATTACTTCTTTCCTTTTTGCTAAAGGCATATTTGACTTTGCTGTCAATAACACTTGCAACGGTGAAACAGAAAGAAAGTGTGCACCCATATTGCTAAACTTTGACTACTGACTCAATGTATCAGTGCACATTTGGATCCAAATGCATTTTTCTGGCAATGAATATACAGCAGAACTGACTCTCACAGTGGAGATAGATATATTCAACATTTTAAACTTGCTTCCAAATTTTACAGCTATTTTTGCCACTGTTAAAATGCCAGCTATGGATGTGAACATCTACAGATTCAGTCTGATATCCAGTATGACTCTAGATGTACTCATCTGTCTTTATGATTTACTTCTGTATTGCTATCTTCAAGTCTCCTTGATTCTTTTTTTTTGATTTGCACATAGTATTAGTCTGCCATTTAACTTTAATTTTTTAAGCTAACTAGAAAGAAGGGGCTGAACAAATATCGGAAACATTTTCTTTGAGTATCCATTTGAATTAAACAGCCAGGTAACATTTGACCATGTTTGTGACCCTTTCATGTTTGCTTTTCATGAATTTTCAAGTGTTTGATCTCTGTTAGGGAATGGATTAGCAAAAAGCAAATTTGTAATTCAAATGCTGGAAACTACACCAGCACCAATTTAAAATTGTATATTCAGATATTATATTTGAAATTTGAAATTCACAATGATTTGATTAATGAAGTGAGTTGCAGCCAGCTCATATGTCTGTACACCTGCTATTTCACCTGAGGAAGAAAGTGATAAGGTCTTTTCAACAATCTTTATACCTAAATCTAGTCCTATTTTTTCAAATCTGCTTGTGTCCTGGTGTGATTTAGTGCAGCCTCTGGGCTGTTCTAAAATCTATCAATTGTGAAAATCATCACCAACACTGCTGCCATTTAGGGGTGATGAGCAGATCAGATGAGCCAGGCTGATATCTGGAAAAAACAACTGAAGTCAGTGAAGAAGATGTCTGACTTCATTATTTGTAATTTTGATATGGAATGTGCCAGCAATATGTCTATTGATTCTAATAATTCTTATCTATTTTTAAAATGTACAGATTCACAAACAGTTTTGGAACACTGAAAAGTGACATTTTAAGACTAAATTATTAATTGCAGATTATTCACTGAGTTCTGATAATAAAGATAAAACTGGCTGTTCCTTTCATCTCTGTTGTCTTGCAAGGACAAGAGGCAACTGTCTGCTGTCACTTGGTAGAACGTGAAGATGCACCAAAACCACGTGAAATCTCCCAGTTAAATACAAACATTGCAGTCGTATTTGCTGTGTTTTGTTTGTACAGCTGTCTAAGGAGTAAAGCATGAAATATGGTGGAACCTTCTGAAGCTGTCCCAGCTTCAGAAATCTTTAAATTTTCGGGAAATGTTGAAATTTTTTTCAGGATGGGTTTTTTGATGCATCTTCTTTTACCACCCCTTCTGCCTCTGGGGCAATCAGTTGGCCAACATCCATGGAGAAAATGCTCTTTCTTACTATGCACAATAACTTTACAAAACTTCAGAGATGTTTGACATACACTAAGAGAAGTTCTAATTCATTCTGTTTTCTTTCAATGTTGGCAAAACTCCTTAATCTACATCCTTCTATCAAATTCATGGCCTGCCTCCTATTTGTTTTTTTTTTTTCCTTTCCTAATGGATACATTTACTAAAAGACCAACATATTATGGAGCATATTATCTATGGACAGTGGAGAATGTCAGAGGAAACTGACTTTTATAAAAAGAGCTTTTTTCTGTCCTATATACACTCTTTATTATTCATACAAATTGATTTTTCTCAGTCAAACTTTGTCCTTTTTTTTTTCTGTTAAAACAAATAAACAAACATACAAACAGTAGCAGAAAAAGAAAGAAAAGAGAAATGGTGATATCCCTGCATCATTCACTGATATAATGCTGAGATCAGCATGTCAAGGATCTGTAAGTAGAAAACAGAGGCAAATCCATAGTAAGGGAAAATGTAAGGGCCATATGTGAATTTTTCCAAGCTACCAGGAACAGAACACATAACCTGAGCTACAACCACATTTCTGCTTCATCAGTGAGCAGGGAAAGACTAATTTTTTTAAGACATTTTATGCTATGGACATGAATGTGTTAATATAGAAGACTTTTCTTTTTTTTTTAGCAGAATTCCACACTACTTGTGTTTGTTTATTACTGAAACCATTCCCCAGACTCAGGCATTTACAAGACTTTTTGCTCAAACAGGTTGAATTGATCCAGGATTTTCCCGTTAAAAGCCAAGATAAGCTGGAATCCACAAATACTGTCCATCATCTTAACACATGGACAAAAAGAGAAAAGTTTTAACAAGCACTGGCTGGAGTGGGGAAAGCTAAATGTAATACATTATCCAGCTGAAAAAGCAGACTGGAAAGTTACTTCAGAAAACTCAACTTACAGAGTTTCACCCAACAAACCACACAGACGTACTGTATGAAATCTCACTTCATTTCAAAGGGTCATCACAGAGACCTATTTTACACCTATTCCTGATAAAAAAATTTGATCCTGTCCTGAAAGGGTACATACAGTAGTTAGGAACACTGCTTCTTCTGTTTTTCTGGACTTACTTTTTTATTCTGAAAGACTTCTGAAGCAGAGTGGTGAGCTATTTGGGACAAAATCTGTGCAAACTTGAAAGTGAACCAAACCCCAGAAGGGTTCTCCTTGAACAGTGGAAGGATGTAGTAATTTTTTTTCAACATATTTCTTGTTTTCACACACCTTTAAAATTGCAGGTTGTATTTGGCACTGGAAGTGGGAGCATGGAAAACAATGAAAAAGTTTGTTCCTAGAGAATTTTCAGCCCAGCTTTGCAGGACTAGAGTTTGAACATGTGTCAGACTGCAAGCGAGTTATCTGACCCAAATCAGCCCTTCACTTATTTGTCCATCAGAAGATCAGCATCAAAGTAATCTTTGCTTTCCTGTACAATGGCAACTTCCAGAATACTTCTGAATGCATAGGATTGTCATGCTGAGCGATTATTCCTAGAAAGATGACACGTGAGGGGTTATATCATTTCACCATTCAATCCACATTTCTGCTCTGCCCCTGACAGTGACACAGGTCTCTCTCTATAAAACATACATATGTATTGAAAAACACGCATTTTCAGAATCAGGCATATTGTTAGAAATGAATTATAACCAGCATACGTATCTTCCATATTCTAGTTTTACATATATATATATATATATATATATATATATATATACGTGTGTGTGTGTGTGTACACATGTATATGTGTGTATATGTACATATATGTATTATATATATATATTTATTTGTACTTATATTGTAAATACCATATTCCTGCAGCATGCTCTGTGAACCTAAGAACTTGAAATTTATATAGGATGTATAGAAGCTACCTATCATTCAGCAGTGACACATATAATGGTGTGCTTGATTCATCTCTGTTCAGCTGTGTTCTACAGGTTTTTTCTGCTACATCCTAAGTACTTTTTCTGTTTTTAACCTTCCCCAACTTTAAAGCAAAATCCTACTTTTATTTTCTGCATTCAGTACTCCCAATCTGACAATTTACTTAATTTCAAACGAACAAAATAATATGTTTCAGTGAAAGTAAACCTTCCCATCTTTGGATTATTTACTGTTTAAACAGCAACTAAATGAATTTCATGGGAAGCATTTTCCTTCATGATGCATTAACTTGTGAATGGCTTAGATAGATATAGAGCTGAGAGCTCTCTGCAGGCTGCAGGCCACTGCTGCTTCAGTCAGGTCAGAGCTGTACACTTACCACTTAGTGGGTTTTCAGGCCTTGACATACCTTAGAAAAGACAACCCCTTTGTAGTACTTGTCCCTAGAGAAAAGTTGAAAAGGGCGTTGAACTTGCTGCACACTGAGGAATGTTTAGCACTAGGGAAAAAAACCTGTTGTGAAGGAGCTTGCAGAATGTTACTGTTTTGCTGCGAAGCTCTCCTGAAGGAACAGAGCTGGATGAGAGGCCAGAATTAATCTGTCCAATACTGCTTTTACAGCAATGATAACAATGACTCCTATATTCTCTGTGTGTGTGAGCAGTTGTGTGGGTATATGCCACATGGGTACATGTTGGGCATGCATGAGCTGTTTGCTGCATCCCAAAAACCATTCCTGCCCTCTTTTCAGAGTAATTCTCACTTTAGGCACAGTTATCTTTTAAAAATATTAGAAACTTAAAAGTCTACTTTTAAATTAATTTTTCTAGCTCAAGCTCAAATGCTCCAAAAGCTTATCAAGTGTCTACTTACAAATCTGCATTTAAGCTTAAATAGTCAATTTGCATTGCTATGTTGGTTTGGCATCAGTATTTCCTGGAAAATACAGTTAAAGAAGCTGGTTCTCACCTTTAACAAAAATCAAAATACATGGGTTTTTTTGAAAACTGAAACAAAAAATAATCCCTGGCAAAAAATTAAAAATTGATTTCATGCCTATTTAAAAAAAAAAAAGAG
>NC_135269.1:48555581-48588081 GCF_051311805.1 Agelaius phoeniceus | reverse complement strand
AAATGAGTTTGGAAGTCTCCACCAAATCTGTGGTGGAAACTAATCCACATAAAAACATGCTGCACAGCTTAGTTCAGCTGGTAGTCTCTTTTCAACTGAGGTCCAAAGCTGAAATACCACAGTAGATTTCCAGACACAGAGGTGCCATTTGCAGATTTATTTGGGGTAACTTGAATAGTGAATGTCAATAATCTGTTCCTTTTATGAGCACTAAAACCCACAAAATTCATGTGAAATAAAAAAAAATGTGATTTTTCTTCCTGTAGAACCTGTTACATAGAAAACTGGACCTGATCATTGAGGTGAGTGAGCAGAGTTCATATTCCAGAATAAAATGTAAGGGGGCTGATTCATCTCTGACTCTATTTACAATTTAATCAGTACTTCACCAGAAATTGATGTGGTACAAGAAGTTTACTGCATGCTTAATATCTCACCCTAAAAATATTGATCAAGAGAGGAAGGAAAATTAACTTTGTGGAAAACACAAGAAATAGAAATAAATGCAGAAGTCAAGGCTGCCCTACTAGCAGTTGTGCTATGGCAGCTGTTACTTGCTGTTTCCTAAAAAATGAAAGAATTTTACATGGCCTTACAGAGCTGGCTTTGGCTTCTCCCTTTGCAAATGTGTCTGCATGGATTTTGATACTGTTCTGTCTGTCTTGCTCAATGCATCTCCAGCACCAGAGTTTTCTCAGCATGAAATAATAAAATGATTATATTGATGATGATAATAATAATAATAACAACCATAACCATCACCACCACCACCACAACAACAAAAGCCATCATATAGTTCCTCCTTTTTAATGCAAAAAGTTTCTCTTTACTTTACTTTGGAATATTGCATTCACACAGTGTAAAAGGGTACACATTTTTTCACACTCTTAAGAAACTTGCTGTAGAAGTTCCTTTGCCTACTTCAGGTCTTTAACTCTTGTCAAAATTTTTTGCATGTGGCAAAGAAAGTGTCCTGAACCATAAACTTAAAATTTCCTGTGGAGGTAACTGCTTGGAAAGAAACTTCAAGAAGTAGATGCTGCCAGTTTATTTTAGCCATTAAGCCTTCCTTAGCTGTGAAGGGTCACTCTGAGTCTTTAAATAAGCCTGCTCCTCTTCATCAGCTTGAGGAATCAAAGCTGAAGCTTTAGGACTGGCTTTTGAAACACACAATATCAGGTGTCTAAGTTAACCAGAGGAGGTGCCACCCCCCCAGCATGATGTCTATACACAGTAAAATAAGATTTATAAACAATGCAGCCACAATGAAATCAGTGAGAATATTTATGAAACAAGGATTGTAGAATCAGATCCTTATGATTTTTCCTGGTTTTGCCAAGACCAAAAAAATAGTTATCACAAACTTCACACACTCACTGAATTGTGCTCTCTAGGATTGTAATTTCTTCTCCTCCAGCAGGGTATTTTTCTATTACATTCCTACCCTCCTTTGTTGTTATCATCATTTTATTATGGCATAGATACTCTATGGGCTTAAGATGAACCCAAACCTGTTGGAGGTAACAGAGCATACCTGGTACCTGATTTTCAATTGCAGCTGGGACAACAGCAATTGATACCATGAGTACAGACACAGACTTGCTGGTCATGGTATAGAAGCAGTCAGGTTGGTCCAAGCATGGGAGAGAACAGATGTGTGATGTAGGCAGTGCCTTTGTTAAACTGGCACACTTCATTTAATGAATATATATATATAGAGAGGAGGAGAACACAAAGGAGAGTGTGCCATTTTGATCAATTTTTAATAGTAAATTGCTCAGTGAAACAGGAGATTAGAGTGGGCTTCTCCAAATAAGACAAGATAAAAAAAAAAAGAGTTATTCCCTAACTGATGAAGTTTTTGTCCCCATAATGGATAATTATGGAATAACCCTCTTTTATAAGTGTTTAAAGATAAGAAAATGCTCTCAACTAAGTAGTGCTCAACACTTACATCTGCTATAAAAGCCTGTGATTTGTCATAGAAAAAAAACCCCACACCTGTATTTGATCTGCTTTTATTCACATTTTTACACCGTATGCAGAGGGGCATCTCCTTATGGATGCAGTCATTCACCCATCTGGATCTCAATGGAGAATTTATGGGTGTGAAACTGCCAGCAGTCAGCCATGCTGACAGTCAGGCTGTACTATTTAGAGGTAATAAGTATGGACTTGTGTACCTAAAGTTAGGAAAGTGCTGTGGAAGTACAACTTATATGACTATGCAAGCACATGTCCACTGAAAACACACTCAGTGTTTACACTTGTTCATATTTTATGGGATTTTGTTTGCAGAGAAGTCTGGAGATTTGAAAAAATATATTTATGTTTTTTCTTTTACTTCTTGAAAATAAATTTAAGCAACCAGAATGTGAAACATTGGAATTTCTGAGGGCATACTTCTAACAAAGGATGGGAGTCAGGAACGGATACAGTTTATTTGTAAATTAAATAAATACGTTTCTTCCATACCCTTGAGAGCTAGCTGATTTATCAGTTAATAAAATAATCATACACCACAGACTTGTGCTTCCAATTTATTTTAAAAAGAAATAACATTGCATTTTTGACATATATGAATACAAATGTAACACTAGAGGAAACTTTGTGAGTAACCCTGTATATATATCAGCAACCCAGCATGAATAACCTTACTTGCTTTTTCTCTGGTATTTATGGGATGGATTCTGCATAAACACTTATTTCTTCAACAATTCCTAATTTATGTGTATGACCCTATAAACCTCAGTGTGGCTACTGACTAGAAAAAAAACTATTCATCTGAATAGAGAATATAGAATGTTTATTTAACACAAGTGAAAAGGAATTTAGTTTTAAATCTGCAATTAGATATCACTAGTATTTACACCTAACACCATAAACCTAAAATGAAATGTATTTATTTAAAAACTATGTCTGAATGGACTACTTGCTTAAAAATGCTTATTCACATACCAGAACTGCAGAATTTGGACAAATCCAGCCTATGCTAGACAGAAGTGTTCACATGCACCTCTCAGAAGAGGAAAGTCCATGTCTCCTAACAGACTTTTTTAAAATTTTCTTTGAATTCCTCTTAAGTTTTGTGGCCAACAGAACAACAGAAACCATGTAGGAAGATTCTAAATTGAGGTAAGTGAATGGCAGAGCTGGGGTGCTGTGTGGCAGTGACTGTGTGAACACAATGAGCAGGTATCAGAAATCCTTTGGTGAATATGGGCCTTATTCCTGCAGCCCTTATATGAATATCTGAAAAGCTTCTGTGGACCTGCTTGCATTAGTAAGGAGTAGTCCCTTGAGCAGACTGTGCCATTTCAGACCCTTGCTTTTGTTTTTGATATGAAGTTGAATTTTTTGGCATTCCCATCCCCACTCCTCCTGCCTCCTTTTTTAATCTTCTACTTTTTGGGCATATGCCTCTCCCTCTCTGCTCATTAAATTCCCTTTGCTCCCTTCTGTATAACAGACTCACTTCTACTTTGTTATTTTTGTTGCTTTCTTTGTCCTCCTTCCATCACTACTCCAGACACTTTTCTCCCCTTTGCTAGTCTGTTTGGCTCCTTGGGGACCCTTAACACTCCCCCACAACTGAGCAGATTCTCATTTTCAGTGATATTTTAAAATCTCTAGGCTATATTCTCTTCTCTTGAGAAAAAATTAAAAACAAAGCAAAAAACCCACAAAACAAACAAAAAAAACCCCTTTCTTCAGAAACTCCTCTAGCTTAAACTCAGAAACTTCCAGTCAAATTCTCTTTTCAAAGGGACCAAGGAGATTGAGACCTACAAGGATGCCAGGGCACACCACTCACTGAAGTTCATGGAGTCACAGGCAGTTGCCAGAGGCCCTTGGTCTCTATTGATCAAAGCCTCCTCTCCCACGCCAGCAGTGCAGCCCTCTGACAGTACGTGCAAATGTTGGTGTAAAATTTGCTGTCTGAGGGCCAAACAAGGCTGAACTCACTGAGAATCTCACTACTGATTCTGCTGTGTCGTGGTTTTAGCCCAGCCAACAGCTCAGCCTCATGCACCCACTCCCCCGCAGTGGGGTGGGAACAGGAATGGTAAAAGTGAGAAAACCTGTGGACTGGGATAAAGACAGTTCAAGAGATAATATGAAAGCCATGCATGCAAGCAAAACAAAACAAGGACTTCATTCACCACTTCCCATGAACAGACAGATGTTCACCCATGTCCAGGAAGGCAGGGCTCCATCACATGTATGTGTGACTGGAGAAGCCAAACACCATCATTCTTAAAACCACCCCACTTTTCCTTCTTCTTCTTCCACCTTTATATACTTTCAGCACCAATCCAAAACAGCTGCTGTGAAGAAAATAAACTCTCCCAGCTCGGACAGGCACAAGTAGATATTCAAACACCAGGCCTCTGGAAGAGGCACAAAAAGGTGTGAGGTGGAAGCTTATGCTTTCTCATGTGTATCCATGCAATAGTTATCAGGAAATCACAATGTGTAACACTGCTATTTTCAGATTACATTCTGACAGTAGTTTCTCCTAAAAATATAAATTAGTCCGTTCTCCTTCAGATGAAAACAAACCTGTGATGGGTGTCCCTTCTTAAAGCTGAACACTTCTCTGCCCATCCTTCTTTGTATTTCTTTGACCAGGATTTCTGTTGAAAGCCTCCAACTGAGACTACTTAAACTGTCAGTTGCACGGTGTAAATCTGGAGTTAACCCCTCTGCAGTGTTCACAGAGGTTAGCCAAGGACAGATCCTTCCCTCATCAATTCATGTGCTGAAGAGCACCTGGGGACCACCAATACAGAGAGCACAGGCTCATGCCCAGTAAATACTGACGTCAGGGAGAAATGCCTGAGGCAGAAGGACAATAAATAAACAAAAAGGAGAAAGAGAGTAAAGAATTAGACTGGAGAGGGGAAAAAAGGAAGAAGTCAGAAGCTGGGGGTGATGATGGGTTACTTGTTTCTGTACACTCCAAAGGAACGGGATGCAGAAGGAACAGGATGGAACACTCACATTTCACCCCATAAAACATTTCAGCTAAATAATTCTATTGTGTTTAAACCTGGAATTTAATGAGATTATTTACTTTTTTTGGTCCAAATTTCATCTCAGTGCATGACATTTAGTAGTGTAAGGATATGTTGTCGTATTTGAGTTTTTTATTTTTTAAAAAATGCCCATTTTATAATCACATTAAGATACTTTGACTAAGCAGTTGAACTGATTACTCCACACCTCAGATGTGCAGGAGGCATGAGGTGAAATGCACCCGAGGCGTGCATTAATCAACCTTGCCATATAGTCTGTCCTGTTTCACCGCTTAATTAAATTCCAAACCAAATAGTTTTGGTGAGAAGGTAAGGAGGGACCACTTTTTCAAGTGGGTTTTGCATGAGCTGTCCACAGTGCATGGAAAAAAATATAAGATATATTTAGAACAATATTTTAATTTGCAATACTTGATTAGATGGAAAGAATGTAATGTTTAAAAAAAGAAAATGTGATTAAGAAGCTTAAGTGCACAGTATATTACATGAAAATTCTGATCATAAAGAAAGGTAATATCTACTCAAAATTATAATTTCTGTACTTTTGAAATCAACTCAGCAAGAATTATCTACCCATATCAAATTGTAGCACTTGTCAAAATCAACTGTAAAGCATCTCAAGTGCTCTTCTGAATCAACAAAACAGATGTATAGCGATGTGAGGTTGCACTGAAATGGAAATAAAAGTGAACTAGATGCCAGTCATTGCCCTTAATCTCTTGAACCCGGCACTTAACACAGAGGATACCACAGGTCTTTGGGACACTGTTTAGAAGGGGAAGAAATCAAGACTTGAATCTTAATAGCATATGCAAAAACACTCTATAAAATTATTTTCTTTCTTCTATAGTGGAATATCATATGCTCAAAGAGCACCTTGCCTTGTTCGTAAACAAGAAGCAATGTTTGAAACAGCATCCTATTTCAGCTTTAGACAGACAAAAAACTGAAATATGTGAAACATAAAACTGTGTTTAAATTTTTAAAATAGCAATTAAATATGCTTAGAGGTACAAAAGTCACCATCTCACTCCCTTCAATAAAATGTGCAATGATGTTTATGAGATAACACCTGCAATGGAATGAATATAACAAATATAGTTTTAGTTAAGATTACAATATTGTTAGATTTTACTAGGGACCTAACAGATGACAAATATCTGCAAGCATTGGTCCTTAGAAAACAGCAGCTCTAATCCCATCACCTAGGATGTGTGTCTGGAGTGAGCTCCCCTGCAAATTTGTACAACATGGTGTCCCTGAACTCATGATGAAAATGACTGGTTTTCTCATTGGCTTTGTGATGATGGTGCTTTCCAGGACTGCAATGCACAAAGGGAGACTAAGGGGGTCACCAACAGCAAAATGAACCATTATTTCTTTGACCTGTCCTGTGAACTGGTTAAGGCTCTGAATTTCAGGTAGTGGGATTTTTGTAGGCTGTTGAGGTACTGCAGAATCCTACTGTTTATCAACATTTTACTTGCTTCCCTGCTTTCAATCACGTTGAGACTTGTAGAATTTTTAGTATATGATACAATGCTGAAAATTACTGACTTCACTGCTGTATATAATGAAGCCATCATAACATAAGTTATCCATAAAGTGTTCTGTTTTCAGCAGCAGCATTATGGAGCTGGCATGCACAGATGATTGTTAAGCCCTTCTTACTCCATGCTGAGACAAGGTCCAGTTGAATGGAAACTTCTCTCTGGGATGGACCAGGGATGATCCCAAGCCTCATGAGGGATGCCTGGAGGATTAGGCTCCTGGACTCACAGTGACATTCTCCTGTGGCTCAGTCCAGACAAAAAAAAAGTCCTCATGAAGAGTCCTTGGTCTGGTTTGCTGCCAGTGCTCAGAGGCAAACATGCTCAGTTTTCCAGGTGAAGATAGCAACCAGCTACAAACATTTTAGACAAATTTTAATGTATCTTGACAAATTAATTCAGTCCTTTGTGGATTTCATCCATCATTTTCCTCATTGTCTAGAGCATGCAGAAATAGCAGACTTTCAATTCTAGCTCTTGAGACACAAATAAGTGTGTTTAAGACCTTTTGACTTCAGCACATGTGAAAATTTGCAAAGCTTGTGAGCAACACTTCCCCTTCAGGTTATGTCCTGCAGACAGGATTGATTCATGGAAGAGAGGAGACAGAGTGGAATCTACTTTTAATTCAGTTACAACCCCTTTCACATTTTTTTAATACAGGACTGTTAACCAAAAGGGCAAGTCCTAATGAAGAACAAAAAACTGAGCATGAATTCTCAATTTCCAGTTTTCAATTCTTTCAATTCACTTTCCAAGTGTTTTTTTTAAACATTGTTAAGATTAAATACACCGATTATTACTCCAAATTTTCTAAATGTTCCAAAAGTAATTTTACTAGGTTCCAGAGGTCAACAGGCCTCTGGAAAAAAAAACAACAACAGAGAAAAGAGGAAGTTTAAGGCTTTGGACTATACAAAAATATAGAAAACTCTAGTAGATACCTGCTCAATGCAGAATAAACCTCCACCCAAGCATCTAGGAATGGTAGGAGCTGAAAAGTTAATCTGAAGCACAAGCAGAAAAAAATACACTTATTCACACTTAGTTTCAAAGTGGACCCAGTCATGGCCCCATACAGGTATGGATTATCTGAAAGGTTGTTGCCTCCTTCCCCTTCTGCTCAGTCTTCCATCCTTTCACCAGTAAGTGGTAGCTAAATCAGAAAGCTTAACTTACTCCCATTTTCCTCTTTAAAGGGGTTATGTTTTGTGGGTTTTGGTTTTGGTGAGGGTTTTTTAGAAGGGACTATTGGTGCTTTGGTTTGCTTGGCTGGGTGGTGTTTGGAGCTCTTTTTCCTGCATTCTAACATTCCCGGAAGCACTGAGAACATAACAGCAAAGTGCTTCCTGTCAGCCTTTAAAGCCCCAATAGAAATATTTCAAGAGGGCTACAGGGCATTTACAAGACCAAGATCTGAGCTGTGTCCCAGGGGCAGCTTCAGGCGCCCCAGCATGAGCAGTCCACTCAGCACTGATGAAGTTTCACAGAGCTGATGGCCCAGCTGGTGCTTGCCCCTTTCCAGCAGGACTCCAAACACAGCCTGCTGCACTGAATATTTGCACAGTACTTGCACCTTTGTCTGCACTAAGGACTACTTCTCCTTTCTCTCTCAAGCCGAGGGGGAGTCTGGATCAATGTGCAGCTGTGCCATAGCTCACACTTCTGTGCCAGGCCATGTAGACAGAGAGATGGAAATGTGCCTCCAGAATTCCCTGCTCTCCTCTGGAGGTGGCAGCAGGTCCCACCTACCCACCAGTTTATGCTCAGGCTGTGCAGGAGCTCTTCAGTGGCACAGGGAACTACTTTAAAGATATTTCCAGAGTGAATGCTAATTGACTAACTCCATAAGCTTTTGAGACAGTTTTCAGCATTAGTTTTTTAATTTGGGCTGACACTCAGAAATTCTTCCCTGAACTGCATATGATGACACTTTGGTAAATGTATTTTTTTTTTTTTTTTACGTGACCATGCTTCCTTTCCAAGCCAAACACATAACAGAAATAATTTCAACTTCCAACTTCTGCCTTACAAAACTGCAGTGGCTGTGAAAGGTGAAGTGACATTACAGCTCCTGTCTATTTTGAATTTCTTGGCATGTTTTTATTTTTGCTTTTTTTTTTTTCATTTGGTCTGCATGATCTCTGAAATGTTGAGCAAAATTGCATTATCTGTTGCACCACAGTACATATATATTGTTGTTCCCAAAGGTTTACTTATAACATTCACAGCATCATTTATTTTTTTCCTTTACCCCTATTGTCATTTCTGTACAGATTTAATACAACAGAAACATGGCTTCCACTGGGAGCTACAGGTAGAGCAGTTACAAAGTTCTCTATAATTGGTGTCTACCATGGCTGCTCACAGTAAGGTATGTAAATCACAGCAAGGACCCACAACCCCTAAAGGCATGAATATTTTTTTTTCATTCAGTGCAGAGGATAACTTCAGAATCTTAGTAATAGTCCCCTCCACATCAGGGATCTCCTTACCAGGAAAAGTCAAGGTCTAGAAATGGCCATGTCAACTTTGCAATTTAAATCCTACTGTTAAAGATGGTTTGGTAGGTATTACAGTAAGTCAATGCATTGTAGGCAATATTAATTTTTAGGATGCATTTCCACTTCATAGTCCTGCAAATCCATCTGCTTCTGTTTATATTCACTGTAGTATTCCATCAAAATACAGATTTGAATATTTATTTACTTTTCCTTTAACAACTCTTTAATTTAAAATGAAATGAGATGTTGTCAGGGTTTCATTCTAAAAATGGAGTAATAATTCCACTGATTTTCTAGTGATGTATTTTAGTTAAATCTGTCTTCAAGTGATTAAATGTGAAGTTATTAAATCTGTTTCCTTTAAAATAGTATTGCAAGTGCAAGAATTTTTAGCCTAAATTCAATAAGTCAAGTTCTGTCTTATAATTTTTTACTTCTCCCACAAATCTTGCTCTTATGGGTCATATACACCAGTTTATGCACTATCTATTAGGTAGCTGAATGAATCCTTAAAACATAGTCATTTTCTACTTCTGTTATAGAGAAAAGGTTTCCTAAGCTAAAATCCTCACTCACATTTCCAACTTAATTCAAGAACTTCCTGATGCCCAAGTTTCAGGAAGAGCACAAGGGGCAAAAAAGCCAAACCAGAACAACAAAACCTCCCCACAGCAACAGCAAAAAAAAGAGGATAAATGTTTTTGAAAAACAGTTGAATCTAATTCTTCTGCTACCCTTACCAGTGAGAATTCTGAAAAAGAAAAATCTATTTTGAGAGAGATTTTGATTGGGCAGATAGCCACCTCAGACTGAATCTTAATCTTATATAATAACATTTCTTATTCTACCTCCAGCCCTTACTACCCAATCTACTTATTCAGGAAAGCTAAGCTCAGCATAATATGTAGGTGTTTTTCACTGAGCGCCTGTCTTTCTTTATATTTTTAATTTTATTTTTCAGCATAAGAAGGAAATGCATACTATCCACACACAATATAGTATTGCATGTACCTACATGCATATACATTCACAGTCATGCTCAGGAACACACACAGAGGCTCTTGAAGAAAACCAGGTGTTTCTTAACCACACAGTGTTGGTGAGGCAGTGTACCTTAAGCCTGTTTTGCAATGTGCTATTTTTCCTTTGGACTCTAACTCCTGCTCTGTGCTGCTTGTTGGTGCATGCAGCATTGCTAAGGCTGCAAGGACACGGCTGGAGCACCCTGGACTGGGACAGCCTTTGGCTCACCATGCCTCTCAAGGCTTCAAGGAAGCAGGGATGCAGTAGACAGACTCCCAGGAGGACCCTGGTGAGGAGATAAAGGTGACTTAAAGCCTCCTCTTACAAAAAGCTTGGGGCCTTGCACATTCCAAGGGTACAGAACAGTACCAGCCACTAATGCAGCCCAAGCTTAGTAAATTATTTTTCCATCAACTACAAAAGGCACCTACTCATCCCTGTTTTTCATCTCTCTACCAGTTGGACAAGTCAAAGAACAGAAATGGTAGTAAATGCATACTATCCACACACAATGTAGTATTTCATGTACCTACAGGCATATACATACACAGTCATGCTCAGGAACACACACAGAGGCTCTTGAAGAACTATCTAGGACCAATTCAGGGGTTCAGGGTCTCTGTTCTCCATCATCTTAGAGGTAAATATGAGCTATAATCACTCATGTGTCATTCATAGCTAAATTTGTTACCAGCAGAAACATCATGCAATTGATATTTTGCCCAGCCCTAGTCAATGAACTATGTCTTCAGGTAAGAGATAGCTGTGTCTGGTAGAGACAGGCAGCTGTGGAAACCCCTTTCCTCTATGAAACATGTGACAGAGTGTACAGATTACTACTCTTATATAAAATGATGTAAATAAACTGATTTCTTTGCTTGAAAAATGTTGTCTGGAAAGGTCAGCAAAATGTGTTCAGATCCTAATAGATGTGTGCAGCTCCTGATCTTGATAGATTTTCAGTGTTGCAGAATTTTACAATTAATTTGTTTACTATTGATAGAACTTGTTTAAGTTTTCTGCAGTCTTTTAAAGGGCTTTAAAAACATGAAAACTATGATTATTTTACTTTGGTTATTCAAAATCAAGCTTTTCAAGTAAAATTCCTACTCTCATTTGAGGCCCCAAATCGTAAAAATCCAGGGCCTGGAATACTTATTGCTTCCTGTAGTATGAACCCCAAAGCAGAGTTAAGAGTACCTGATTTTCAAAGTGATTCAAGCCTTCTAATTGCAGGTTAGGTTTTGAGTAGTTAGGAGTCCAAAGGCTTTCTGTGGGTTGAAGCAATATTTGTCTGGAAAAAAATATTAGGGAATGGGCATAAAAAGAAATAAGTATTATAAAAATTTTGCATCAATTGCTTATGTCAGATGAGTTATGAGATGGAACACTCATATGAGAAGGACATAAGAATCACATAAAGCTAAAGTTAAAACTAAAACTAAACTAGAATGGGTTTGCTTGTGGGTTGGGGTTCTGCAACCTCCCCCCTCTAAGCTCTGTATGCTTAATTTCAGTTACTGGAACTGCGTTTTCTACCTACTTTTTATGGCCTTTTTTATAAAAGGTAGCTGGTACTCACAAAAAATTTTGGGACCGTTCAAAACTTTTCACAGTTAATTAGTAACGCATGTAGCAAAACACCCGCCCTACCTCTGGGCCTTTGGGGTTGCCCTGGTTCACTTGTAACTGATTTATTTTTTAAGGTTTTCTGGCACACCTCCACCCCAGCTGCTTCCAAGAAATTTCAGCCCAGCGTCAGCTGGGAAAGATCAACTTCACATGCTGACATACAGAGGCAGCCTTAGGAATACTGGGGCCTCTGGTGGGAGGCGTCAATGGGAATCTTTGCTCTTTTTGCTGATCTGGGGATATAGTATCTGCCACCATACAGAGCCTTTTTTAGCATTTTCCTTGAAAGAACACTCACCTGATTATTGCACTGTGTTTTTTCCTCAATGAGAAACAGCAATGTTATTTTTACCAGATTTGTGGCTCATTGCATAGGTCTGAATGGCGGATGGCTTTTGCAGGCACCCAAACCCTTTGTTAATAGCTGCTGAGATGCCAAAACAAACGTGCTATTTTGTAGTCTGGTTAAATTCTACAGAATACAAAAGAGGATAGAGAATGATTCTCATATTTTTCCTTGTGTCTGAGTAAAGGCTTATTCTGCAAGTCTACAGTTGAAACTGACAGTCACAAATTCTACCCCTCTTCCCAGAGATATATGGTTTTGGTGATTATTTTTATTCAGAACTCACCCCCAAAAAATTTTGACTATGTTCCCTCCTTCATTTTTCTTCCTCTTAGATTGCAGATTAATTTTGTCCCTAGGCTGCCATTTTGTTACCTTCTATAATTTCCAAGGATATCTGAACCAAGGGCATCTAAACCAAAAGCATCTTGTCATTGATTCAAAGCACAATTTTAAAAAAATTATATCTAATTAGGTCCATTAATAAACAAAGAAAACATCTATAATTATAATGTATAGCACCTGATTCTACTTAAATTTAAAGTACACAAAGCCACTCACTCTAAGATATAGGCTGGCAGTGAAACCTACCTCTGGGCAGACACCTTTCCCAATTTGTGTAGTGAGCTGAATGAGGGATTGTCATCCATTAGTCATGGTTTGATCCAAAGGTAAGAGGATCCAACAGGAAATTCTGTGATTCTTTCTTTTCTTTCCAAACTTCAACAACATTTCTCAACATATAAATAGTTTCAGAACAGCAATAAAAAATTTAATTTTTTTCAGAAGTGGAGGCAATAACAGTATAAAGTAGAATGACAGTTTTAGCACAATGAGGAAAAATGGGCGTTGCTAGAACAGACCTTTGATTAAAACAATATTCTTGATTTGTTTTTTTTGTTTTCCACAGTTAGATAAGCTGAACAAGATGGTCTCAATTTAGGTCTGCAAGATTACTCATTTTAAAACTGTTATTTTATTTTTGCCTGTGTTCAGATACCTATTGCAAGAGAATACTTCCAACCTGCACAGAGACTGTATCTTGTTAGGATAACAGACTTGGTGTGTTCCATTCAGCTTAGCACCATTAAGCTTCCAGGTCTAGCATTTGCTGTCTGCCACCAGGATTAATATCTTAGTATTTTCTTCCTAGTCTATGGTTACATTTCAAGAATTAAATGATCATTCAGAAAGTTGGCTTCAGTTTATGAGCTGTTAAACCTAAAAGAGATATGGTACATCAAAATGAAAAGAAAGAGTTGAAGTGATAATCATTAATGTTAACTTTGTCCTTAAAGTCTTTATCACTTGACATAAAATGTTCACTCATTCCTGTTACAATAATTTCACTCATTTAGAAACATAATTTTTTATGGAGGACCCAGAGGATATCTTTGTATTGTTTTGTCTTTTGTGAGAAGATGCACTGAGAAGTCTGGAGACAGAAATCTTGAATTTGCATCCCTGGGATGTCTGGCACTGACAGGTGAAGTGAAACTGTCCCACACTGCCCCAGACCTAGGGCTGGATGTGGAGGCTGAAGGACCGTTTAGCTCTTGTGCCCTTTAATTTTTTTCCTCCATTATTAAGGATCATCAGGAAGGGGAGTGATAGGATCAAATGAACTGAACTGGTTTGGCTGTATAGATACCAATTCTCTGGGATCCTGGCAGAAACCAGTACCTGCCTTCACACTCACAAAGAAACATCTGATGAGGGCAGAAATTCCCAAGCAACTTCAGGCTTGACTGGGCTAGCTAGGCCAATTGGTAAGCTCTTTCCCAAACTGACTTTTTCTTTCTAAAAAGATTTCTTACCCAGGAATCTTATATAAGAATTTCATTTGCAATTATGAGCTTTTCCATGTATGTTCAAAAAGCTCAAATCCACATTTATTCTTGCTAAATTATAAAAAATGTGCTAATAATTGTCTAATGCTAATAGGTGTCACTAGCAGCATTGCCTCTTATTGTGATGTGTCTCCCCCTCTGCTTATATTAAATGTATTTTTTTTCTTTTTCTATCATTTTAACTTTTATTCACCGAGTATTTGGCATTCACGTCCAAAGTTCAGGCAAATATAACAATCATTTGAGAAATACTCACTAGACAAGTATTCATGCACTCTTGTATCACCTGACATATGGTGAACAAGCTGATGAATGACTCAGGATTTAAATGGTAATTACCATTCATCATTATAATAGACTTGCTAATTCATAAATTCTTGGTAAGCCAATTTTCTATAAAAAGGTTAATAATAAGAGTGGAAAAGAAGGAAAAAATAGCCCTAGTGTGATAAAAAATGTAAAAGCTAGAATATCTTCGCTGCCACACATCCCTTTTAATGATTGAGTAATTTTGCACCAAAGTGCTTGCTTATTGACTCAATACCCCTTGCAGTACTAGGGGCTCTGATGGAAACAGGGGAAGACAGAAAAATCCAACCAAACTGTTACAGACAGAGGCTGAGGTGTGTCAGACAAAGACAAAGGAGCCACGGCACTCACACATGGCAAAGGCAGGCAGGATGCCACCCACCCAATTCCTTGTTTTCGAGTACTCTGAGGCAATGGTTTACAAGCAACTGAGGGACAAGAGGAACATAAAATAAAAGAAGTGATGCATGGAACCTTGTTGCCCTTCCCTCTCTCCACTGATGTGGTTGTGCAGGCCACAAGTTCAAGAGAATGAAGTAGTCAAGTTAAAAGTTAAGGCTTTGATCATTTTAGCCTTCACTTGGAACCATGCAGGGAAACTTGCCCTTTCAATCTGTTGCACATTGGGTATCAGGGTGATTGGACAGATGTTGGGCATTCAGGAATAAAGGATTTGTATGGGAAAAAAATCCAACCCATAGCTATTGTGCACTATGTAACACCATACTGGGATTATGAAAAATACAAAAATTTACTGCAATATACTGTATGTTCAGGAAAGTTTATAATGTGGGTAATCTTACTGACTGCTTTCCTGCAACTCACTGTGCAACAGAATATGAAATGCCTGCCAAGCTAGACTCTCTTGTGCATGCATTTTCCCTTTCTGTCTTTGCACACATACATTATAAAATCTCAGAACTGATGTACATTTAAAAATGGTTGTTAAACCCAGACTGTACCTCAAATTCACGGGAGCTTTTTGAAACAAACAAAAGTTTCAAATATTTTTAGACCTCCAGATTTTGGACCAGCTTATAAAACATAGAAACAAGGATGTAAAGCATTAAAATGTGCTATGCACGAGGACTGGATTTCAGAGTGTTTCCATTTGAAACTTTGTATAATTTGCAGAAACTCGTTTCAGTTGTACTGATTATAAAAACTAGGCAGTGTGGAGATTATAAAAGACACAATGAGAGGGTATCTATATAATAGTAACTGCTTATAAAGCAAAACATAAACCATACAACATAATTTCAAAACAAAAGAAAAAATACAGAAATAGGGAAATTAAGACATTTTTGTTCTAAAGAGCAAAGATTCAGGTCTAATATTATAATGCAACTACTTTTCAAGCAATGTTATTAAGCTAAATACAAAGTTCCAGAATAAAGCATGTCTGCTATATTGCAGAAATGATCAAAGTCATTTAAAGTGGCAGTAAAAAAAATTTATTACTGGTTTTCAGAAAGTGAATATATCAAGCCTTTATATATTTGCATGACTTTTGTTCTAGTTCTCATTTCTGCTAAGCCAAAAGCTTGAAACATATATTATGCAATTTTTAACAAGTATCACTGCATTTTTTTGTTTTCCTAGGGATACAAAGCATAGCAAAAGTCAGGTTTTGGGTCAGCTGCAATGGGGAGTTAAATTGGAATAAAGTGAATCAAAATGCTTATGCTCAGCCAACTGCATAATCAAAGGATAAAGGTTCCACTGAACAATTTAGTATCTGACTTTTCTAACTAACCTTTTTATCATAAATCAAAATATTTCATTTTATTGTTAAAAGTTAGTTTTAGCATTGGGGATAAAGAGAAAGGAAGAGAACAGCACAGGTAGCCATGGGCAGCATATACCAGTGAGGTCACACCTCCAGAGAATGCTGTGGTATCACAATAAACACAACAATAAAGCTCTGGTGGATTGGGAAGTCACGAGATGACAGGAAGGTATCTTTGGACTAAGTTGTTTTGCACCATACTTATTTCACTTAATTATTGTATGAAAAATACAATTTTTGATTTCTAGGAAGAATACGTCGTCCCCTTGATATTTTAGAAAGCTCAGTTTATTGAAGATTTTCTATCACTGAATAAGAGCATTATAGGGTTTTAGTTTACATCCCATTTCAGAGTTGAGTGGCTGTAGCTGAAGAGTGGATTATAGAAAAAATGCCTTGACATTAGTACAGAAATGCACATGGTTGCCTTTAGATATTTGAAAACGTCCTTTAAAGGGATTCATTTTCTCACTTTACTGTTTTCAGGGTTAAGTTCTAGAATTTGCCAAATATTTTCCAGAGGTTGAATGCTTGAAACTCTCATGAATTTACTACTAAACATAAGCTATTGAATTTGATGGAAGATGAATGTAAATGTTTGGCATCAGAGCCTGTTTCGGTCTTATGGAAATTTTGAGAAATGAATGTGGAGTTGTGTGATTTTAGGAATATTTGAGGGCTTATATCACAGCTTTTCCTATGCTTTCACTGTAGGATTGTATATTGCTTTTGATGTCTGGGTTTTTTTTTTCTTTTAACAGATGTATATTCCTCTTTGTAATAAGGTTCTCTACTTACTGATATTTTGGAAGGAGAGATTATCATGAGTATTTCTATCTGTGGAAATAGTTCTTTTTTTGCTCCACAGAGGGTGAATCAGTGTTTTGCCCTTTTTCATCGCCTTCAGAAAACATTATCTTTATGCCACTGTATAAATCTGTAATTACTTTTTCTAAAGTGTGTGCAGCCTTGCCCCAAAAAGGCTAAAATAGGACAAGAATAGTCACGTGAAAGGTGATGATGGTGACCACAGGAAGGGAACATTTCCATATAGCAGAGGCAGGCCAGAGAAGAGCAGTCAGAGAGGAAGAGGGTACTCCATGTCACAAATGGCATGGTGAAAGCCAACACAGAGCAATTGATGACCATGAGTTGTATGACAAGAATTTAAAAAATCAAGTGGAAATTTAAAAGACTACAAGAAATATTCTCTTATTCAATGAATGGTTGAAACTCCTGAAATGAATGGCCATGATATCTGTTAACCATAGTGGTGTACCTACTGCCTTCTGCTCAGAAAATCCCCCAGCCATGAACTGCAATACAAGGAAAAGTTACCAAAACCGTTTTCACTATATCCATGTCTCTTTAATATTTACAATTATTCATTGACACCATAACACAGCCTTGGAAAAACTTCTTTTGGAGGTTTGTTTGGTGGTTGCTCCTAACTTTAGTCCTAACATTTGGTTTCTGGTACTCTTAACTGGTTTCTTTTTTACTGGCAGAGTCTTCTGGCTCCTTAAAGTGTCTTTGGGGAAGTGAAAGAGCCATGTGGAACATTTTTGGGCAACACAAGCATACGATATAATGCAAGCTGTATAATACAATATTGGTGTTTCTCCTCATGTTTGTCTTTTATTAAGATGTGCCTGCTCAATGCTGATGTGTACATTTCTTGGAGAGCTACCATGAAACTTTGCAAAAACTGCCAGCCTCACACCTTAGTCAATTGGTTTTGAAAGAAAGTTTTTTTGGCTTTGATATTTTTGGGTTAAGCATGCACCTTTCATTTCAAAAAGGAAAGTAGTGCAGAACCAAAATCTCTGTCTGCAAATAAGCAACCATTTGCAGGCACACCTTGATTATTTCTGAGATAGAAGTCTTCCAGTGAGGTTTTCTTCTTGCTCAAGGTCAGATAACTTTCACAGTACTCATAACATCTGCAAGATTTACTATCAGTTGTAAAAGTAGCTGTGAAATATAGTTTTATTCTTGACATCTGGAAGAGTGCTTGGTGTTGTAACTGGTCTATAAATTATAAAAGTAAATATACATGCATGAATACTTTGAGGCATAATGCATGTACTAAACACACAGTATATGTACCATCAAGTATTTCAGAAATATCTAATATGTTCTGAAATATAATTTCTGCTTTTTTCCCTCACCCCATAAACTGAGGAAATGTCTCTGGAGTCATGTATCTATACTCAAGGTTTAGTCATGTGCTACCAAATCATCTGCATGAGGACACACAAAGGCATCCACAGCATAAGCCAGCTGCTCTGTGGATCTATAGCCATAGACAACAGTATTTGTGGCTGGTTTGCCATTCCTGCCTTGCCTCTTTTCTTTACTCCCATGCAGATTTGTGAGGAACCCAGGCTTCTCCAGATTATTTACACATCAGTCAGGATTTTTAAGCCAGCATGAAAGGTAAAGGGAACAAACCAGGCTGAGTGGAAGATTGGCCAAGCTGAGTTTTCTCATGGATTAGAGGGGAAACAGCCAAGCTAGCCACAGGTGTGAATGTAGCTCATGATAAGGGGTGTGAACCCTCAAATGACAGCTGTGTTCTCTTTTTCTTCACAGCAGCACAGGTTAGATGCAAATGGAAATTTCAGAAGAAAAGCCATTTTAGAGACATGGTTTTCTTGGCAGTCTTGGGATATCTGTTTGGTTAGAAAATTATACAGCAATGAAATTACTTTAATACAGAAATATTCTTACTACATTTTTTCTCTTTCTGATATGATTTTAAGTATGCAATGGTTATTCCCTTGGAGTGTAAGTCTGTAAGTATATTACTGTAAGTATATTACAGGGTTTGGCTGACAAAAATGCTTCAGCAAATATTTCAACTTGCTCTTTCACTCTTCATCTTGGCCTTGAACGCTGAGTTCACAGTCCACATTGTGTGATCAGTCTTGGGCTTAATTCATTCACAGGTAAAAAGAAATTTCAATGCAGGACTTGAGCAGAGAAGCAGTTCTTTGCAGAGTAGCTATACATTCCTGCATATACCTGAATAGATACCTGATGTTATCAAGTTACATATTCATGTAGATCTCAAGGTTCTGTATGTAGAGTCATGTTCTGTGAGGGCACTTTCATAGTTTGGGGCACTCAGCCTCATTCTCAAGGGTTGATTGTGCCGAGTGTTCCTTCCTGAAAAATGAAATTGCTGTTTTCCCCCTGATAAAGGCCCTTTGTGCTCCTAATAGCATGGTAAATCTGAAGGAAAGAGAACCTCCTAGCTCTTCAGAGAACATACATTGCATAAAGCTCTATAATAGGTTCTTCAAAGAACTTATTTGTGCCGAATTCTCCAGCTCTTCCTCAGGTGATTTGTTGTGTTTGACTCTCATGACAGCTAAGGAGTCAAAACTCAGATTCTGTCTCACTAATCCAGTTTCAATCCATCTCATGAAGCTCAAGAGCTTCTCTCTGTTTTCTTGCAACATAAAGAAATGTACCTAATGCTACACAATGCTTTGATTTTTGAAGCCTGTCCAAACAACCATTTCAACACAGGAAGTGTCTGATAATAATACAGGATTTGAAAACCAGCCTGTACACAATTTAATTCAGAATATCTGGTAATCAGATCAGGTGTTATTAGGAGATATGGCTCCAGTGAAGACTGAGCCCTGAGGGATGTACGTGTGATTGTCTGGGTTAGTTTAGATGTTGCTGCAGTTATCTTGCAGTTACCAGTGAACCACAGAACAATAGAATATCCAAAAGGATCACAGAGTCCAGTTCCTGGCCCTGCACAGGACAACTCTAAGAATCCCATCATGTATCTGAGAGTGTTGTCCAAACACTTCTTGAACTCTGTCAGGCTTGGTGCTGTGACCACTTCCCTGGAGTGACTGTTCCAGTGCCCAAGCACCCTCTGGGAAATGATGATTTTCTTAATATCCAACCTAAACCTCCTTTGACACAGTTTCATGTCCTTTCCTTGGGTCCTGTCACTGGTTACCAGAGAGAACAGATCAGTGCCTGCCTGTTTTCCCTTGGGAAGAAGCTGTAGATTCATCCTCAGTCTCCTCCAGGCTGAACAAACCAAGTGACCTCAGCTGCTCCTCATATCCACCTCCCCTACACCATTCACCATCTTCAAGAACAGTTATGTTCTCCTCCTTTTTTTTTTTCCTTGTTATGAACTACAAATCTTCCCACAAAAAGATGTGTGGAACCATCAACAACACCATTAAATCTTCACTAGCAGAGGTATTGAAAATAATTTTAAAAATAGTTCTGGGAAAAATAAACACAATCTAGTAAGTTTTCTCCATTTTCTTCAGCCTTGTTCTCAAACATCTCCAAACACTTTGCAGACATGATCTCAGCATCAGCATATACCTAATTCATCATCTCATAGAAGGGGAACAAAGAGTTGAGCAAGAATCCCATCTTGTTTGAAGTGCTGGTCCCTGTAACATAAAAAAAAATGAGGGTTATAATATTCACTACCTTTGAAAATAAGTCTGTTCTTAGGTGATATGACTAGCATCATCAAGAACAGTTAAGTATATAAGCATGTGTTTCAATTTGAGCCTTGAGGAGCTTGAATAGACCAAATTCTCAAGGTCCTAGAGTATCTAAATCTATGTCCTGTTGGAGGCACCTGGCCTCCTGCTGTTGTCTGCAGCATGATTAAATCTCAGTGCCTCAAGATAAACACAGCCTCAGGCATCTGCTCCTGCATTAACTGGACCAAGCTGTTTACTAGTTAGGACAGCTCATTTGCAGTAGGCAACACCATAATTGATCCACGGCCAGATAACACTACAACTTCTGTGAAGGACTCAGAATAAGTCATATAGATGTCAGCAACTTAAACAAGCATCTGAAAGATCCAAACTTTACATGATAGTCCTGACCCACAGACTGTTTCAGTCATTTGGTCCAAAACCATGCACAGAAAACTCAGAGTTTATATGGAAGGAGAGAAGAATGAAGGCAAGTTTCTTCACATGTGTTGTTCACAGAGCTTAACAAAGTTTCTTGTGCCTCCTCTTCCTTTTCTGAGAGTGGTAAACAAAGCAATCTCATGGAGATGTATTAGAACCAAGCAAAGCTTCTTCTGGACCCCATCAACATAAAACATACAGAAATCCCAGAAGTCTGCAAAGTTATTTCAGGGGCTGGAAATAATCTTCCTGTGGTGGTGCAGGTATAGGAATAAAATGTTCTGTGAATATTTTATGTAGCTGTATATTTTGAGAGAAATTTGAGATCACCCACAAAGGAGGAATATCTCTTACGAGGTAGAGCTGAATGATTTTGCTTAAAATTAATAAATAAGAAATGAAAGAGCAGCTTGTTTCTCTAAAATCCAAGTTGTAAAATATATTTGTTTACATTTTTAAAAAATTTTGTTTATTGGTCTTTCGGTGTTTTATGTTCTTAGATGACTACAAGGATTTAAACTGAATTTTTAGTTTTGGTTCAGTAAGATTTGAAAAAGAGCTTTAGTAATCACAGTGCCAACTCAAACTTACTTCCTACTAAAGAGCAAGCCAAAGGAATGCTTAGCTTTTCTGGTTTAAATTCTTCATTAAAAAGTAAAAGTTTAAATTGGCAGGAAAACTGCTGTTTAAACTGCTAGTATACTAACATCAGAGAAAGCTGAGTTTTAGCCCTTGGTACTCTGCCAGGTACTGTATTACATATAAGCAAGATAAAGAGAGAAATAAAGAAAAAAAAATGATGGGATAAGATAATTTTTATTTAGCCTGTGATACACTAATGGATTTGATGTTAAGAAATAAAAGTTTATGAAGCACCTCTTGAGGCCACAACCAATACACTTTAAAAATCTGTTGATTTGCACTAGCCAGCAAATCCAAAAAATGGTAACATATAACTGCAAAGCAGTCTTGTTTGGCAAATGATTGGCATATGTTTCTCAAGAAATATCCTTATAACTGACTTACAGCTCTGCTTATGAGTAATAGGTCTTTTGCTCATGAGTGAAATAATTATGCACAGTATTGCACCACTTAGTTCTCTTAAAAGTTACAGCATCAGGGGCCTGATGTTGTAGTTTGGTATTTCAAGTGTAAGCACTTAGTTTTCACATTTAATGTCTCAGCCACTCTGGATCCTAGCCACCTAAAACTTGGCAGGCTAATTTGTCTGCCCAGATGATTTTTTTAATAGTTTAAGATTAGTAAGTCCTTTTCTGTACAATAGCCAAAAAAATTTGTTTGGAGCCAGTTATATAGTATTTTCTTTACTAGCTGCAATTATAAAATTATTCTGTTAAAAATCAAAAAGGGAAAGTCTGCTACTTGTCTCCAGTTTTTGCAGACTAAAGCACATAGGATTTTTAAGCAAAAAAACCACCACCCCATAGACAAACAATGAAAATTAAATATTGGACCTTGAGACAAATAAATTCTCCAGCAGACTTTACCAGTTACACTTTACCTAAGCAACCAGAGTGGCCAGGAGAAAACACTTACCAGAATTTTAAAACCAGCTTTCTGCTCTTGCGGCACAGCGTGTCAGTCTTGCTCTTTGCAGCGCCTCTCACACATCACCTGTGGGGAGAGACAGCCATGCCCAAAGTGGTGCGGCCAGCGTGCCACCAGCAACCATCTAAACTTCTCACAAGCTACTGTGCACTCTTATCAGCCATCTTTTGAAGAACCTTTATAAATTATCTGACTCTGGGGACCTAATATGTTAACTTCATGGTCCAGCACTATACTGTGCTGGGAATTAAGAAGATCGAATTTTCCTGTGGGCCTCAAGATGTCGGTACGAAAAATTGTCTCTAATGTCAGCTGTTCCTTTGCCTGAATAGTCAGAATGGGCCAACTCAAAATATTCTAGACTATCACCAGTCCCTGGAGTGTCTGATATTTTCATTTGAATTAAAAAGAACAAAAAAAGCGCCTCCTTCTTTGTTCTTCAGCAGGCAAATCATGCAGATTTAGAACACGGGCATTTTTAATAGACTGGATTAAGAGGAGGATCCTAATCCAACTGAAGCTCATAATAGCACTTACAGTCAGAGAAATGCACATCACTGATCCTTTAATTCACTGAAAAATTTAGACAATATGCATTACTTGGATTCAAAACTGAAACAATGAAAGTTTCAGTGGCTTCTGCATGTTTAAAAAAACTCTGAGCTACAAAATATTCAGTTTTGCTTAGAGAATTTTTTAAGATCGCTTTTCTAAACAAAACTGAATTTAAATTTGGAGTGTTGCTTCAAATTGAATAAAGCAAACCACTGCAATTAGAATACATCTAAGTGAATATTTTGACTGGAAAAAAAAGAATGTTTTTCTTCTCTGATCAAACAGTAAAAATACAACATGATTTCATAAGTTCTTTTCATTAACTCATATGTACATTTTTTCATGATCATAATTTAAAACAAACAAAAAAATTATTCCTGCTTTCATTGATGTTAAGGCTTTTCCACAGATTTCATGGTCAGGCACTAATGAATAGCATCTTTTCAGAGTCCATTACACTGTTAATTCACTGTCCCGTGCATACAATAATGTTCTCCCTTCATATAGGTTCATATTGTCTAAAAAAATATGCCCATTTTTGCTTTCTTTCTTTAACTGTGTTTTATTTTGAGATGCATATGATATAAAAAAAAAATTGACTAAGCATTATAATTCTTACTACTTTGGAAAAAAAGTTTGTCATCAGGCAAATATAGCCTTCTGTGTTTTCACCATGTTGCCATGTTGTTGGTGCAGCTTTCCATATGGAACAGAATTCCAGCCAATTCTGAAGTCTTGCACTCGAGACAGCATTACTGCAGCAATATTAATGTCATCATCTCTTTCCATGTGCAAAATATCTAAGCAATGTATTTAGTAACTGCATTGCAGCCTTCAGTGTTGGAGTCCTTCTTACTTTCCTATCTTGAATGTAAAAGCCTTCTATTAGGAAAAGAGGATCTCAAAGAGGAATGAGATTAGAATGCAATCATCTGGTTCAGAGCATTATGCCATGATTTTAGCAGCATGCTAGAAACTCCCTCTGCTCCCGGGCTTAATGAAATTTGAACTTATTATATGGTTCAGCACAGCTTTTGGAAGACAACCAATAAGTATGGGAAGCTTCCTGTTGAAACAAGGGGCTTGTTTGCCAGGATTTGACTCTCTCGAGGAAAGCTAGCTGCAGGGCCAGATCTTTTCTTCTCATTGGTTACAGAACAGCTACACACAGAGCAGTATTTACTGGTTATAGCAGCCTGTGACAGAGCTGTATCTTTCCAGAATGCTCTAACTAGAGAATACCCAGTAATGACTGCAGTATACCCACTCAAAGGTGCTTTGCCACTACATAATACAGGATTCAAGAAGGGACATTTGATGGCTGCAGTGCATTTAAAAGTGACAATCCACCTATTGAGTAAAAATCACATACTATACCTTTCTAGGTGTTACTTTATGTGAAATTACAATATGAAGAGATCCTGGAATGAAGAAAGAAATGGTTGTACCTACACACAACTGCTTGTTCTATTTTTCAGGCTAACAGCTTAGCTGTAACATTTGTGCATTAGCTAAATAACATCTCAAGGGGAGCTGGAGATAGAACCTTGATGTGTCCTGATTGTACGTGTGTGAGTTTGTGCTCTCAAAGGATGGTCCTTAAAAAACTCCCTGCTGGAAGCTATTGTGCATATTGCAAAAGGACCGTTGCTAAGTGCCAATTGAGCTGGTACTGTATACTTGCCATTTTAAAAGAAGATTTCATACCACTTGATTATGTTAAATAGAAATGTTTGAAATTTAAACTGAATTACATCAAAATGGCACAGTAGTTATATGTCTAAAGAGCTGCTGCTACTCACTCTCGTAACTAATGTCAACCCCTTCTGGTAGACAGTTTTATGTGAAATCGTGGTAGAGTATATTACAGGTGAAGTTTAGAGAGCCTTGATATAAAAAATGTCATAAATAAATACTACCTTAAAACCAGGCCAGTGTTTGTAGTAACAAGCAAAAACTCCTTTACAGTAAAGTACTGTCCTTAGCCAAAAAGATATACCATTTTTTAATGTCAGAACTTCATCTTCAGTCTTTAGGCTACTCTAAGGTGTCAGAATTTTTTCTGTGCAGTTGATAGCTATTTGGGGAACTTGGTGTACTCTTTCAATAAAAACTAGATATATACTTATATATCTAGATTGTATTAAATTACCTCAAGACCAGATTATGAAGAAAAAAAAGATAGAATAATATTAACAATATATAATCAACATTAGGGTCTGTCTAGAATCAGAAATCCAACGTCTTTAGATGGTAGAGGAGAAGTGCATGCTAAAAAAACAAAATTAAACTAGATGAGCACCTAGTCTGTATGTACAAATCTGGTTTTTTTATGATCAATATTACAATATTACAGAGAAGTAGTAACTGCCTTTAAAAAGCTACTTAAGGATTTATGAATTTGAGAGATATTTGTTAAGTAGCTCTGGGGGAGGAAACAAAAGGAAAGCTCAGTACAAATTTTACTCGTTACAAAACATATACTTTTAAGTTTTCATTTTGGATTTTTGTTTTTGTTTATTTCTAAAAGAAAAGAATTGGGCAAGCTAAATACTTTTTTAATTACTTCAATACATACCAGATAAATCTGAGAGGGAGGGATTGCCTGAGGTTTTTTCAAGATCTTTACATTTCAGGTGTGGTCTGGAAATTCTAAAATGCTATTTTTCACTTAGGGAAATAAGACAGAAAAAAATCATTGAAACTGCTCAGATAACACTCTAGGGACACAAAATATGTTATTACCTGTGCTGGAGTATTATTTTATTTTACACTGTAATTAAATGCTCAGTTGTCCCTCCTCCCCAGACAATCTGATTTTATCCTTGGAAGGCAACAGATAATTTCTATATCAAAAGCACAGTGGCACTTTCATGCATTGTCACTCAGTTTCCTGTGATGTCACCTGAACAAGATGGTTAATAGGTTGTGATGGAAATGATAACCAGTTTCATCAGCAAAAAGTTCTCATGTGCCAGGATGAATTCCATGATCCACTAGAAGTTGCAACACACACAATTACATTGTTGTGCTTTTTTTCTCTTCCTAGAAGCTGGGCTATACACTTTGACATGTCTCTTTGTCTCCTGGGCTCAAGCCTGGTTTCCAGTGGCGGTGCCTGACCTACTTGTATGTCCTATGAAAAGATTGAGATCTCAGGCTGCCTGTTTTGTTACAAAATTAAAATCTACTGTGCTTCATGGAGCTGAAGATCAACTCCTTTTGGAATAGATTGCCATGGTATTCTTCATTTTGATTTATTATCTACAGACTCAATACCGTTAAGATTTCACTGTTAAGATCCCATTGCAGTTTTAGCTTGAAATGCATTTTGAAATTTATCTCTTACTTGACTTCTGATAAAGCAAAAAATTATTTACTGTGAGTTAAATGTTGCTTTTGACTGGGGTCTAGTGTAATCAGTTCATCCACAGGATGAAGAAAGAAGTGTGGCAAAGTTTCTGTGACGCTGGAGACAGTATTGAAGTGGTGGCACAGCAGCCCAGGTTGGAATAACTCACTCCCCTTACTGGTTACTCCTGAGGTCTTGTTTTGTAGCAGAGTCCTTCTTATTCAAGCTGTCAATGGAATGAGCACACTGCAGCCCTTATGTGACCTCCTGCATGAACAAATCCCAAGTGAAGGTGCAAAGGGATCCTCCAAATTCTGATCTGGATGGAATGAAAGACACCTGACACAGGGATGTTGACATCCCGGGGTCAGAATACTATCTGACTTCTTCTTTGGTTTGTTTTGGGGTTTTTTGTTTGTTTAATAGTAGAAATTTTACCATACCAGGAAAAAAAATCTAAATATTCAGGGTCTAACTTTTTATAGCTTTACTTTCTTTCTTCTAATTTATTAAGTATTCAAGAAATTACTAAAATCTTCCTATTCTTTGGGCCACTGCAAGACTGTTCTTTGTTTCTTATTTTTTGTAGTTTACTTATTTAATTAATTTCTATTTTCTATTCAATTGACAATGTTGCTGATTTAATAAGTAGGCAAAATTCTTTGACTTTCTTTCTCTCTTTCTTTCAGTAGTTCAGGTCCTTAATCTTCAAAGGCTTTTATTCTCCAGTTTTCCTACCATTCTCTTTTGAATGTTTGACCACTAGCTGATTATTCGTTTATTTTATTTTAACCTGAGCAAGAAAAAAACCAGTTTCCTGCAGTTTTCACTCTCCTGTTGGTCTGAGTTAAAAAAAGGAGTGATCATTAAGGTTAAATTTGTGTCAAGGAAAAGTCAGCTACAGTATATATAGCAGTCGTGTTAGAAAAGTACTGTTATGCAATTATGACTGCAAAAAAAGCTCTTTCAGGGATGGAACTATATATACCCCCAAAGAAAATGTCCTTGACTAAGACAGTTTGAATGGTACTCAATCTTACCTTCTATTACCACAACTTCCTTTCAACTTATATTAATGTTTACAGAGCAAATGCTGCATCTATTATAGTAAAGAAGTAAATATGTAAGTGTAAGTATGGACTCATGAATTATCCTATAAGTCAATGAAAGAGTGTTAGAAACAGAGGACTATGGAGTACATGTGATGTACCTTCTACTGCAACAATAATTTGTTCACTGAAATATTTTTAAATGTGTGGATTTAAAATTATAAAGAAAGTCCTTTTTTTACATTTTGCTTTGAATTTCATGGTGAATTTTATTGCAACATATTTTTTTAAATCAGTCATTTTATTATTCAATTTTTTCAAATTATAATCTTTTACCACTTAATAATAGAGGAGCAGAAGCTTTTTAAGCACATAACAACGGTGACAATTTGATGGAATTCATTTTATGTAATAATTTTATCAAATAATATATTTCTTTTAAAAAATACCATTTATTAAAACATTATCCTCAATTTAGGTAGAATGGTAAAGCAAATGTCATTTTTAAACACACGACCCACCTTTGCTGACAGTGCAGTGCAATCACAACATATTATAGGAAGTGTTGGCATGCTTTGGAACACAGGATTACTCCATCAATAGATTAATAAGCTTACAGATGAGTGCCCAGCATTTTTTAGCTACTCTTTATTCACTTCTCCCTGTGCATCTCCATTGATTTTAATGAGTTTTCATGTGTTTAACTCAAGACAGGATATGATTCTCAGCACCTGAGTCATGAGGACATACTTGTGTGACATAGATTAAAGCATTCATAGACTCACAAAAAGCAAATTTTGGTCTCTGAATATCTTCAGGACTGATGTACCAGGGAAAGTGTAGTTCTGGAGACAGGGGCTGACATACACCAACATAAAAGCAAACTCAGCATGGATACTTATAGGAAAAATCAGGGCAAATAATCAGAGGCATTCCTTCAGATCTTCAGATGAAGGATGGAATTAAAATTCCTTAAATTCAAGTTCTTCTGTGGATAAGCAAAAGATGCAAAACATACTGAAATACAATGAAGTAATGACTATAAAAATCAGCAGGGACTGAACACAAAATAAAATGTCTACTTAGATAATTCCAGAAATGGAAATTGAAACTCTTGGTGACAGAAATATTTTTCCCACACTTTAGCACCTCTCACAAAACTCCCATGAAGTAAGCTTGATGGCAAGACATCAAGCTCATAATACTTCATTTTTTGAAGCTATTTTTATCTCTATAAAGCTTTCATTTTTTTTCTAAGAATTAAGGTGTTTACCTGGAAGATGGGTTGCATCTTCCATTCCCAAAAGTCTGGAAAATTCCGCAGTTCAGACTGTAGACTCAGCTAAGCAGAAAAGCATCTGCACCTGCTGATGGTCCAGCGACCTCTTAGAAATAATGTGTGTCCTGAGTGGGACTGGCTGAGCAGGGACATGAGACATTGCACAGGGGGCAGGAATCTGATCTCATTTAATCAATGAAAGAACAGAGTATTCTGCACACAAAGCATACACTGCAAGCAGAGATACCTGATGTATGAATGAGCGGCGGGGGGAAAATACCCCACCAACGTAGATTCAGAGGGAAAATTGTGGAAGGTGGGGACAATTGTCTGGCCAGGAGGAAGGTTCAAAGGAATGAGAGGAAGAGAAATGATGGAGAAGGACAGAGAGCATTCCCTTCCTTTCAGCAGCACCATGGTAGCAGGTAAACTACCATCAGCCTCTGGTTCTAGAGGTCCCAACATTTCCTTACCCTTATTTTTAATATGTTTATAAATGGAAGAATTTATAAAAGGCCACTTCCATTTCTTCAGGAAATATTGTAAACAGAAGAAGTCTCCACTTCAGATGAAAATCAGTCCTCCATACCAACTTGCTAAGTATCTGCTTGGGTTAGTACTGGAACAAGTTCATTTCTTGCCAGCATGAGATTAGGCCTTTTCATTTATGAGCACTGACTTGTCAGAAGGCACTGGAAAAGAATCTTATTATACATTTATTAATTTACTATGAAGAAATTCTAAATTTTACTTAATCACAAAGGAAGAGACATGAACAAGTGTGAAATATTGCACATTTTTTAACTAACCTTAACATTAAAAGGGCCAGACCTTCAGAGGACAAATTCCTTCTTCAGTCAAAATCTTGTCTTCCATTAAAAAAAAAAAAAAAAGTGTTTGATTCAGTTTTCTAGTTTATTTTGCAAAGTTTGTATCAGCCTTTTGCATTCAATGTCTCAGCTGAGCAGCATGGATACCCCCTCATGAACATGCACATTAACAGGTTACCTTGAAGAATTCCAATATTTCTAATACTTGAGATGAATTCCAGCTTTTTTTTTTTTTTTGCCTCTAAAAGATCTGTTCTATAATGATGTTATCACTGTTCCATACTCTTCTCCTAAACAATTTTCCTGCAAGAATTTTGTTGTGGATGTCCTTAATAGTTGACAAGTGTTCCATAAAATACTGCTGTCTCTTTAGAATTTACCATGTTCTTTTCCTGCCTTAACTGCAGACAGAATATAATTCTTTTAGTGTTCTGTATGAATATTCATAAGTGACAAGTACTCTGAGTTCTAAAATATCGGATCGGGAGGTTTTACAATTATTAGATCAGGGCTTTTCTCAGTTGTACCCTGGGATTAAAATGTCTTTATTTCAGTGCAGTAACAGAGGAAGAACACAAGATTACAATAGATTTAACAAAAAGGAGATAACTTTGCATTATTTTTCATTCTTCTTTCAGTCTCCATCACGAGGATGGAGTCATGCTGTGACATTCTTCTCTGGGTATTGGAACATGAGAATGATATACTCGACTTTGAATGTCTCAAGTTTTGTAACATATAATAGCTGAGTTTTACTTCTTTCACCCCGGCATTTTGCATTTTGATAGGCAAGTGCCACTTCACCGCTGAGGCCCTTCTGCTGACCTTTAACACAGCAGGTAGCTTCAGCAGTGCAATTATCACTGTGGCTTGTGGTGTCCTGGAGGAAGTCAGCATGTGCACATGTAGAAACTGGGATATCAAGGATGTAAAAAGCAGAAGAGCACATACCAGGCAAAAGAAGTCATTTGATCATGACAACCCAGTCAAAGCAAAGTCCAGGTGATGGTTATGTCAGAAATTCTTGCTTAGCCTCCTTCATGCATTTGAGTGAAAACGTCAGAGGCTATGATTAATGTGACCCCATTTTACTTTCTCTTAAACTACTGCCATTTCCAGCTCAGAAAGCTCTGCCTACTGGTTGAATAACAGGAAATCAACATACAGGAATGTGATTTAACTGCTTGATGCATAGTTATTAAGTTTGATCCTGTTTTCCAGTTTCACCACTGAAACTGGAAACCTTACGCGGGTCATTGTTTCCAAATGTGGGTGCCTAAAGCATAAATAAATATCAATTAAATAAATAAATATTATTTTATAGAACTACCTTGTATGAGAAAACCCCCAGGATTTTACCGTCAATAACAAGAGAACACCAACAATACAAGTCTCAGTGAGCTATTACTATACCATGTCCAGCAAAGAGCAATCAGTGTGCACTAATATAAGTAGAAGATGGCCCACCCACAAACAGTTAAGGAAAAGTGACATAAATGTCTCACATACTGTAGTTTTTGCTATTGCAAAACTACAATAACTACATATTACTGGTGCTGAGGAACTGCTCTCAAAATTTGCTTGAACTGAAAATGCTGTTTATGACAGAAGCATATGTGTTATATGATACTTTTGCCTTTGTAAATATAATTCAAAAACCTTGGAGGTGTCTTCTTTTCTTTAATTAGTAGCACCCTTTAGAAGCACCCTTGATACACCATCTTTGCTTTTGCTTTCCTTATCATCATTATATCTCATTTCTTCACTTGGTGGCTGCTGTTCATCTTCCTAAGTTATATCCCCCCTCCATCTTCTTCCTTTTATCTCTCCAAACAAAAAAAAAACAGAGCTCTGTTCACTATATTTTTTCCTCCCAAGACAAGTTCATCTTTCTTCAACATACTGCAGGAGAACAGCTTATGCTGATTTTCCTGCTTAAATATTATTTTTCATAGTTTCTCTGTTTATTTTTCCAAATGTGCTAAGAGACCTCCCAATGAGATCCCTTCTTCCCTCCTCACAATCTTCCCCTTAAGAATCTGAATGTTGCTAATATCTCATGGGTAAAATTCAGCCACTGTGTCCACATCAAGTCAAACTGAATTTACTCCATGCTCTGCAGCTGTTCCATTGTCTCCTTATTACAACACATGATTCTGTTTGTTTTATTTATTTACCATTTCTAAGTACCAGGCTTTCTGGCAAAATGTTGCCAGCTGGAAGTTACATGGAAAATGTTTAGCACAGCTTTAACACATGCTCCAGAGTATGTGTACACTCATTTCATTCTTGGTAAATCAGCATTTAGGGAATATGGGGAAATAGACTGTGAAATGCCATCAGCTCGTCCTGAGCTATGGTGCTATTTAATAAAATCTCTAGCAAATTCAAAATGCAGAAACTCTTCTGAGTCTTTAGTGCATGCATTTTCTCCTCCCTGAGCTATCAATATCAAAAGCATCTTAAGAAACTATGTCAATGAAAAATGAAGGAAAATAAATAGAAAAAAAAATTAATAGGTATTTCTGATGAATAACTATCATCCCTGACTGTGCTAAATTGCATTTCTAATCTCTTTTTTTTGGCATTTATTAGCACTTACTTTCCTCAGTTAAATAAGAATGACATGTTATAAATAATGTTTATGCCTTTAGGAGTTTATGTAGAGGATCTTCTGGTTTTCTGTAGCTTTTGCCTCATTCAGAATTAACTAGTCAAGTTTTCTGACAAGGCCTAAAATACAGAAATAAGGAATAAAACTATCAGTATCTTTATGAAGATCCTCAGTTTTGGAGGTATGGGGAGTTACTGCAGAGGGAGTCTCACAGATGCCCTCATCATTGCTTGGAACAACAAGAGTTTAAGTCTCAATGTTTGCTTATCAGTCCCCTTATCAGTCCAA
>NC_135269.1:48543081-48550581 GCF_051311805.1 Agelaius phoeniceus | reverse complement strand
AAATTACAGCTGGACTTTCCTATTTTAAGAATGTAGCATTCAGTGTATTTCAACAAATATTTCTTCCTTGTTTCTCAGAACAGTTTTTTGAGTGTATTTGTAGTTTTCTAGTGAAAGCTACATAATAAGTGCCATAAATTGTACATTTCTGAAATGATCATTTGAACTAGATTTCTATTTTTGTAACATTTAGATAATAACCAATTAGAGAATATACTTTCCTCTTATAAATACTAAAAATTTTATTTCCTTGTTCCTTGAAAAGGTGATAGAATTAATATTAAGCAGTCATTTAAAAACACATACTATCAAAATTAATGTTAAATTGAAGAGATTCCTTGCATTAGACATTTAAATTTAATGACTATTTAAGGGGAAAACAAACACTTTTTTATCATGTTATTCATTAGAGAATTATTTCATTTTGCACAGTTGTAACTATTGTCAATTAGACTGCTTGTATTAAAAGACACTCTAGTTGTGGTGTTCCCTGAATTATATATTTCACCATATTCTTACTAATGAAAAGTTTAGATGACAGAATACATTATGCAAAAGTTCAAGCTTTATGCCTACTTTCCTTTATTCATTCACACATAGAATATGTACTTTATTATGTTAATCAAAATGCTACATAAGTCTACTTTTTCTGAGTAATGTATCGCAATTCAATTTTGCTTCAATAGGCTACTGCAAGCAATTACATCTACTTCATCCACAGAAACTCATCCCTCTGTCTCTTCCTTTCCCTCTTTCTTTATCTTTTTAAATGCTGTATTGACTTATGGTATGTGAGCTGTTAAAATCATGCAGACTTACTAAGATCTTCATTTACAAATGGAAACTGAAGCAGTAAACTTCTGACTTTTTAAATCCCTGATATTTAAATTGCATTTTCATATGTATAGAAATAGTTCAGTTGACACCATTTTAAGTAATCCTTTAGTTCAACCTTTGTCTTTCTAGTCTAAACATTTTTTTTTATTTCTCCAAAGTTTATCTGGACTTTTTCAATGTGATGTATGTCAAGGAATCAGCCTAAGTGATAAAAGCAGGAAGGGAAAGTCTGCATCAGTGAGTATTTATATTGGCAAGAGCTGACAATTTTATAAAAGAAAAACAAACACCGAAGCTGTTCATTCCTGAAATGAAATCAACTTCACTTCATTTCTCTCAGGAAAACATCATCACATGAAATGATATAAATCAGTATTGATATTAGTAAGCTTCAAACTAGAAGAGACAAATGCACTCTGCAGCACAGTAATTCAATGGCTCTGAGTCAAGTTTACTGTTGTCTCGTTTCTACTAATCATTGTAAAAATTCCCTGTGAAATAATTATCCCTAAAACAATCAAGACGGTATATCTCTATAAAGGAGAGGATCGATTTAACAACAAACTCTAGATTTATCTGTATTGATTAGAGGGCATTCAGTGTAATTTTAGTGAATTATGTTTGGCTTTCATTTCCCAGTAGAAATTTTTCTTGTGATGATCAAAAGGTAAATTACAAACTACTACATGGTCTTTTGTGTGCCACCTACATAACATCCAACTATTACTTTTCAAAGAAACATCAATGTAAGAAAGGAAAAAAAATATTGGGGATTTTTTATACAGGATATCTTACTATAAAAATCATATGACTGAGTTTATAGCACTTACCTAAGAGCCTGATGTCATCTTCTCAATTCATTAATACAGAAATCAGGACTGCACTAAAGAGTCTGTGCTAAAGGAACAAATCCAAGATCATCTTATGAGAATAGAATTAGAAAGATTAAGAAAGTAATATGATTTTTCTTCTTAAATAGGAGTAATTTCAAAGCAGCTGTTAACACTTTCATGTCTGAAACTTCCTTACTGGCACAAGGGAGAACTAAAGGAATCAGACAGATTCAAAGACAATTTAATGTAGCTGTAAGTCTGACACTGCTGCTGATACAATTTAATTGAGTACTAATTAGAAATAAGAAGGCTAGTTATTTTGTCAACTGCACATGTGTTAGTTCCAGTCATTTTTAATCCAGTGTAACAAAGATAAAGAGTCTAGCTTACTTTGTTTAGTTAATAACATTAGGCCAGAAGGATCACCTAGTCATTTCATGTTACCCAATACATTGCTAATATAAATAATGTTTAATTACAGTAACTACTTGCTCCCATAAAATGACCAATTAGAACATTTGCTGATTCTACATGTTGACTGTTAGAGACATTTCCACAGGCTTTCTGTGTGTTGTATTCATAAATTCTACCCCAGCTGGTAGGAAGCATAAGAGCAGAATATGAGAGGAAAAAGTTTTTAAGCAGCACAAAGGACATTTAAATTCTGAGACAGAGTTTCCATGCAAAAATATATCAAATTAAAATATACTTTTTAGTATTCCCTAGGAGTATGTAATATTGCACATTTATATGCTATTCTTGCTGAATCCAGCAGATCATATGGTGTATTCAAGACTCATATGATAAAGAAGGCATGTGTTAGCATTTTAATATTTAGACCAACAAATAGAGAGTGATTTGAATTCATTTACAAAGCTGATTTATCTATAATCTGTACCTGGTATGAATTATGCCAGAGTAGTCTCTTATTTATTTTTGTTGCTTTACTGATGAGTCAATAACTGTCCCCTGAAATATTAGTCCTGCATGTACCAATGTTTTGTAAAGCAGCAAAATCTGGCAATGATATTGACAGCATGTGTAAACTCAAATTCAAATCAAAATAGAAAAATACAATAAATGAGAACAAAGTCTTCCTTGTCTAAAGAAAAATTGCTGACACGGTAAAAATTGCTTTTTAATGATTGAATTATTATCCCTTAAGTAATCATCCTGAAAAATTTTCTAGTTATGTTAAAGTAAATAACAGTACATCAGTGTGTGCATTGCCAAATCTAATTAATGCAAAGCATTAGAAATACTGGAAACAATGGGACACAGTTATCTAGACAACTTATATAAAGGAAATTAATTTACAAGGATTGCAACCAATGCATATATCACAGCCAAATAAGAATTGGATACTGAAAAAGTATCTGGAAGTATTGGTGTTATCAATTGCTCTGCAGGTGTCTGAAATGCCTGGCTGCTGCACATGTCAGTGCAAAGACTCAATCCTTCTCTCTCTTCAGTGAGTTCAAAAGTTGCCACTCAGGTCAGTGTGATAGTGTCAGGTGCTTTTCTTATTCTTCTTAGGCAATGCCCTAAATAATATTAATCTACTTACATGAATTTTTTTCCTTTGAATAAAAGGCAGCATGATAATCTGTATGTCTGACCACAAGAATTTGAGAGAATTTAAATGTAGCTTAAAACACACATCATGTAAATAATTACAATTTACTAAAAGATAAAAACAAAAAATAACAAATGTTCTCTTAAATTACTTGGTGTACACTGAATGTGTGCTACATTGTCTTGAGCAGGATATTTTAAAATGAAATATATTACAAACTTTGTCTTATTGCAATTAGATTAATAAAAGCAAGTAATTAAAAGACTCCTACTTTTTTTTTCTAGAAAAAAAGAAGAGCTAGAAATTATTAAACTATCTGGAAAAGAATCAAAGCTTTTATATAGAAAACAATTCCTTCAACTGAATTTCAATAAATCAATAACATGGTTATTTTTCAATAGGTAATAATTGTCTTTATATAAACTGAAAATATTGTTTGGGATGATTAATATACAATGCCACATAATGCATTTGGGAGTGTCAATGCATAATTCTTAGTTCTAATGTTATTATGTAATTGAGAGAACATGTTCATTTGCCCTAATAACTTCTAAGATGCACTTAATAAAATGAAATGTAATAATACTTGTAATTTAATCTATTCATGGAAGTAATTTTAAAAGTCTAGCATTCTCCTTAATGTGGATAGCATTCATAATTTATAAAGTGTTGTGATGCAGAATTGACAATGCCATTGTTTTTTACACTTTGAGATGAATCTGCAGGCTTCATTATCTGCATACCAACCTCAGGATTATCAAGGGCAAACAAAAGATAATTAACACCAGAAACTGGCAAATGCAGGAGATACTGAGTGAGGTTTTTCATTTAATGTAGAACCTTTGAAAACTGGGAAATGGCATAACAGTTCAAAAAGTTCAAAATCTTTTTTTTTTTTTCCTTTTGCAGAAACCTATTCCAGTATATTTTCTTTCCTACATTTTAAATATCATGTTTTTTGCTATAAAATTATATTGGCATGTTCAGCCTTGGATACATTCAGTAAATGAATGTGTTCAGATGGGTATTTTTTCCAAAGTACTAAGTGTTCATTTTCTGCTGTGTTTTTTTCATCTAGAACAGTAGATGGGTAATTATGGTATACATTTCCAAATTCTATAGTTTTACTTCCCCACAGCAAATCTGTAAATAAATCACTTAACTTCTCCTTGCCTCATTGTGTCATTGTGTCATATTATAGGGGAATGTGCTTATTAACCTTAAAGCTATCCATGAAAGATTCAAACATTTGTGTTTAAAGACCTTGGTGTACTACCATACCTTCATTTTTAATATTTAGACCTGGACTGGAGTTCTGAATTGTATAATACCTTTTAAGTAACTAATCTAAAATGAAATAAAATCAGTAGGAGTTTGTTTTCCACCCAGCACAGTGGGCTGAGAGCACTCCATATAGGAATGATGGTTACACTCCAAGATTCAAGCCGCAGCTTGATGAGTCTTGTTCTCTTCCAGAAGGTCTGGTGCCAGTTATAATGAAGGTTCCTTAATTATCAGGGTTCTCTCTTATTGCTACTTACCAGTCCTCTTGGTCCCGATTCATCCTGGACAGTGACGGGGACCAGAAGGTGCATGGGACAGGGAAAGTTGTATGAGCCCACTGGCCCCCCAGAGACAGGGAGTGGCTGAGGCTGAGACCAGGCTTTCTCCACATCCTTGGATATCCAGACAAGTATTAAAGTGCCTGAAATCCCACAGCAACTGCGTGGTTGATGATCAGTTCAAAGGAGGGAACAGCGTGCCCTTGGGATCAGCAGGGCATGTGGTACCCCGGGGTGTGTCAAGCACAGCATCCTTAACAGCTGGAAAAGAGAGGCTGTCTCACTAGGCTCAGCCTCACCTCAAGTGCTCTGCACTCTTTTGGACAGTATAATACATTATAATCAGCCCAAAGGAGGGCAAAAAAGATGCCAAAGGACTAGAGGGCATGACTTATGAGGAGCAGATGAGGCTATTTTGTTTATTCAGCTCAGAGAAGAGGAGGGTGCAGAGTGATCTCATTGCTGAATACAACCTCCTCATGAGGGGGAGCAGAGAGGGAGGAATTCATCTCTTTTTTCCTGGGGTCTGGTGATGGAATGCATTAAAGCTACATAAGGGGAAATTTAAAGTGGATATTATGAAAAAGTTCTTTACTGAGAGGGTGGTCAAAGACTGGAACAAGCTCTTGAAGAGCTTGGTCATGGTCCGAAGGCTCCAGTTGGTGTTCAAAAAGTGTTTGAATGATGCTCAGCTTCATGGTTTATATTTTTTTTATGTGTTTTAACTTTTAGGTTGCCCTTTGTGGAGGCAGGATTTGGAAGCAGTGATCCTCATGGGTGCCTCCCATCTGTAGGAATGTGTGATTCTGTGTACTGGGACTCTCAGGCACTGAGCTGTCATTCTTTGACTAGTTCTCATTCTAGTTTCTAGATACATCTGAAAAATAGAGCCCCAAACTTTTCCCATGCTCAGTGGGAAGCTTTGAAATGTAGGAAAAATGAAGAATCAAGATGCTAAAAGTCCTAAGTGCTATGGTGATCTAAAGATATTTTTGTTAAAATTCCATTTTTGAGGACATTGGTTTCAGTTCTGCAAATATTTGTAGAAAAGGTTTTTAACCTAAGGTCTTTAAATTAAATATACAATGGCTGGAAAAGAGACCACGTCCCTTTGAACTAATAGAGAATATCAGTTCACTCACATCAATTTATTTATTTAAAAGCCCTCATCCTTTCATTGAATTCATCTTCTATTTAACTCCTCCTGGAGGAAAATGCGGTGTATCTTCAGCTATCTGGACATTACTGTAAATACCTTTTATGGAGTAGGATACCTTTCTTAATTAAACACAGGAAAACACAATCAAAGTGTGTGCAGCTTGATTACCAGGTGCCACAGCAAAAAACATACCATGTCAAATGGGGTAGTGGGCAGTAGTGGGCTCTATTACAGTCACTGCTCCCCATGAACCCACCCCTGCCCCCTGAAGCAGGAGAGGCAGCCTCTGTTTATAAAGTTCAGAGTTTATACTGCTCTGTTTATAAAATACAGAGTAGATAATGTAGACCTTCTCCATTCCAGAGATTTTCTGTAAATTCTGTCTTTTATGCTTTATCCTTCCAACTTATACTAGGACTACCAGTAATAAAAAGCCAATAAAATAATAGTAATAACAATAATAATGGAACCTGTTTGCTAATCTTCACATTGATTTATGCTATATGCACATATGATTTATGCTATAATTTGGAGTCGTTACATTCATTTCTGCAAATACCGGGATACTAAAGCATTAGAATACACATTCAGGAAGGACTTATATGCATCTTACTATGACAGTTCCAAATCTATATTCCCTGTATGGATGAAAACTTCGGAGTGACAGAGCTTCACCAGGACTAAAGGAGCTTCCACAAAGAGTGTGCCCATGGAAAGAACAGCTTTCACCTGGTATATGAGGGATGATGAGCTCCTTATAGGTCTATACATCTAGCAATTTTTTGAGAATTCTTGGAAACAGGCAGAGAAGGTTTGAGAAGATTGGCAATAAATCCTTAAATTTAAAATTAACAACTTCAAATTAACTCCTATCAAAAGGACTAGATGTATCATACACTGGATACAGGTTGATTTTTCTCCCTTACAGATATATTTATGAAAGCACATTCACCACAAAATGTGCACCCCCAAATTTACTGCCTGAGGATGAAATAATAGTAGGTGATAACTCTTTCAAATAACCCCTGCCTTTGTGCTACATTTAAACACAGTGGTCACCCTCCAGCATTAAACCAATAAGGAGTTTTCTATTTCAAGTTGTGCTATATATGGTAAGGAAGTACCAAATCTCAACATTACCCCCTAAAATTCAACTTCTGTTTACAGTGATTAGAAGAATGATGAATAAAGTGTCAAAGTTTTTCAGCATCTCAGGAGTCCAATCTAATACCTGCAGAATCCCAACAATATGGAAATTATTAGAGGTTTTGCGTCGTTGTGCCCTCAAGATGCTGAGTGCTTTCTTGGTTGGACAGTTGCTCAGTGCTATCTTGTGGCTGCTTAAGAAACCCTTCTGATTCTCCTTTCTGTCTTTAGTTTTGAGATCCTTCTTAGAACACCTCTGTAGTGTGGGATCAGCTTCAATATTTGGTCCTCCTTGTGTTGCAGTTAAAACTGATGAGAATCAGAAAGGAAGAGGTACTTTTTCTTTTATTATCCTGGATGAGATTATGCTTATGGTTCTTCAGTGGT
>NC_135269.1:48178081-48200581 GCF_051311805.1 Agelaius phoeniceus | reverse complement strand
ATGGCAGGGAGGGCAGAGTACATGATTTTTAAATGTCCCTTCCATTCCAAACCATTCTATGATTCATTGCTATGCTTTTGTTTCCGTGCTTAAGAAGTTCTAACTACAGAATTTTTCCTCAAATGCATTCAATTCCTTTAAGGGTGGTGTCCAGGTTGCTTTATTGCACTTCAGTGGTTGGAGTGCAGCCACTGTATAAACAGACAGGATAACAAGAAATAGCCATTAAAAATTCACTACACATTAAGATATTAGTTCCTCTTGTACTGTAATTTTTTAGTATTGAGGACCACATTTTTGCAAGGACAGTTCAAAGATTAATTTGATGACTAATCTGTGGAAGGATTAATATTTTAAAGGACTAATCATGAATAAAAAATTTTATTTTTTTCAACTATGCTTTCTTACAGATTAACAGCAAATAAAGACTAAAGCAGTTCAGACATCCACACAGAAATAAATTTCATAGGCTGCTCTGCCAGAAGCTTAAGAAAGCTTTCTAAGCTTTAGAAAACACTCCCTTACAAGTATCTCTTTCTGGAAGAGTAAATACAAGGAATAACACACTGGCTCATGAAACAAACATTTCTCTCAACTCTAGAGTTTGTTTTTCAAAATCAAAGGTTGAAAGGCAAAGTTCAAGCATGAACTTTGGTTAGAGATGTATTTTATATATGTTCTAAGGAAGCAACTATACAAGATACATATGAAAACCAAAAAGCTTTTCTTTTTCTTTTCCATAGGCAAAAGAAGATTTGAAGATTTGTGTATATACAGACAGAAATACATTTAAATGTGATTATTTGCAAAATTTTGCACTACTATTTTGTTGCACAATAGGAGTATTGTGCTAAGAACAAATTCCCATGTGAAGTGCTCAGTATTTAAACATAAATTCTTAATAAATATTTCTGTATTCCATGACTTCTTATTAATATGTATGCTACTTAAATTCTAAAAACCATAGCTTAGTGATTTTGGATTTGTGATCAAAACTTTCTGATCTACTATATAATTGGAATCTGTATTTTGGGAAAGTTTAGCATCATTTCTTGATGAACCAATCATATTCAGAACTAGTCAATAATTTTTATTAATGACAATGAAGATAGAATGAAGAACATTGTTATTAATTTCATAGATGTCAACAACTTGAGAAAACCCTGGTAGAGAATTAGGAAAAAAAACCTGTTACATGATGAAAGACTGAAAAATGGAGGTCTTAGGCTATAGAAAGAGCAACTGGTCAGATGCTAGAGTTAAAAATTAGTATAGACAGTGAAGCACTGAAACAGGTTTTGGGGGAGGCCTAGAGGAAGGGCCCCATCTTTTTGGGCCTTTCCTAAATCATCCTTGGAGTTAGGTACACATCTGTGAGAAGTATGTTAAGTCCCTGCTAACTCTTTGGGATAATAAAGGGATGATGGAGACATCTCTTAGCAAGTACAAGTGTGACACCATGTCCAAATGTCCACATCAAAATGCCTGTCTCCTTTGAAGAAATGCTGGCAAAACACACCTCTGCCTGAGCTCAGGGTGACAATGCAAGGTCACAAACAGAAAGCAAGGAGATAAATGCAGCAGCCGCAACAAAAAATAGGCTAAATTAATACAAAGAACTTTTTGGTAAAGATATAAACAAATGAACATCCTCATTTCCTTCTTTACAATTGATGGATCTACAATTATAAAGAAGACTTTTCCTGTACCCCGGCACTTTCAAAATAATACTCTCTGTGAGAGATGTTTTTAATACAAAAGAAGGATTCTAATATCTTCCAGACCTGCCTACTCATCTCAATACATTGCTTTTTCTTTGCTCACAGATTGCAGAATATGAAGTTCCTCTTTCTCTGTGGCTGCCTCAAACATTCATTCATTGTTCTGCAAGTTTTACAGCTTCACATGAAGGTTTTTCTCCCACTCCTTGCAACTAACTGGCAAATTACAACTGCATACTGTATCCTTAAAGAAATCACCATTTCTAACATTTAACTGGAATTACTGCCAGGAGACAGGTAACAGTTGCTGGACACTTACAAAGGCCTTATGAAGACTGTAGGCTTTTGGAGAAGAGCTTTGTGTTTTCAGAGGAAAAAGAAAGATAGCAGGACAGGCAGCCGAAGAATAAATAACTACTAGGAAGGAATGTGTAAAGTAACTTTCAAATATTTAGGGATGAAGCCAAATTCTCAAAGTCTGCAATAACTCATCTGATACAAGGTGAACTTGTCTTCTGAATTTTGCAGAAGATAAAACTGATCCTACCTAGGGAAAATGTGTTTAGTATGACAGTTATGAAGACCCTGCTAAAATCTAGACAACAGCAACAAAACAAGTGTTACATTCAACTTCTAAACATCAGAACGTGTGCTGTTGCTGACAATAAAACAACCAGATCGTATAACCAAGTACATGATTTCTTAATTAAATTGAGTTGAGCTGGTGTCAACAAGGAGAAAATATACTTGATACAATATTCTCAATTATGAATAGCACATTTTCTACAGTGGATGCACTTCACATCAACTTTAACATAAGGGGATACCAAATAAAGCAAAACTGCAGTGGGAATTCAGGACAAGGAAATATAAATAATTACAACAATTTTCAGATTTTTTTAGTAAAATAGGACTCATTCTAAGCTTTGAATAAAAGATTCAATTATTCTTTGGAAAACATATAAAGGCAGACAATGCCTTTTATAACCACCAGCATTGTGTTACTACAGTAATCCTTTTCTTCTTCCAAACAAGAGATTTAAGAATTTAAGTTGCCCTGTATATCTTTCATGCAATTCTATAGAAGGGGGAAAAAAAAAAAGAATTAGTTCATTAGTTCGTTTTTCATTTGTGTATGTGAAAAAGAAAAAAAAAAAGACAAGAAGTCCAGTGATTAATTCTGAAAGCTGCCAGGAAAATTCCAGGACTCAACCCCTCTAGGATTCCCAGTGAACAAATTCCACAGTTCAGATCTGGGTCGTCTAAATATTGTTGCCCATATCCACCAAAAATCTTTAATGTTCTGCTAAAATAATTTAAGAAAAAGTGCTGTGGGACATCATGACAGAGAGATTTAGGCAGTTAAATCAATGTAATGACTGGCAGGGAAAATACTTTGCTTTTGGCTTTGTATTGAAGTGGTGGTAGATGTTGAGAGAGAGAAGCTGCCTAGGTCAATGTGCTTACTGTGAGCTTTGTAGCCCAGAATATGATTTGCAACAAGTCATGTAATTCTTTTAAGCTCTTTTGGTGCCTTTTTATTCCACTCAGGGGTTGCAATAATCAGTCTAAAATCATGAAAGGATAATCTTTTTGCTGGGTTGCAGCTGAAAGTATTTTGTATTGCTATGGAGACTTAGGCACCTAGTAACACTAGGGAGTTTTTTACTTTGGTATTCAATGGCACAAAGGGCAATAAATTACATCATGTCTTGAAGTCCCTCCCAAGCTTATTTTGTGTGAGACTTTAATTTTGATACTATTGACTCACTAGCTTTCCAAGTGACTTCATATAGAAGTGTATAAAGACGATGAATTTTCTAAAACTTAGATGAAGAAAATTTTCCCAGGGGAATCTTTGGGACTGAAAAATTTCTAAGCCATATGTGTCGTGGCAAACTACATTGATTTTCTTTGAGTTTATGTTTGTCCATTAAACAAATAGAGTTCCTTAAGAGTTAAAAAAAATAAACTAAATAATTGGGTAGCTCTCAAGCAACTTTAACTATTTCCCAAACCAGCTGATGTTCCATTTGATCCATTCTTCCTCACAATTCTGTAGACAGCCTTAAGCCCACAAACATTACATCTTCAAAACCAATTGGTTAGTCTGCAGATATTCCTTCAACTGTACTATCTGTTCACTATCACTATTCACAATTACTGTGCTTCAGTAATGAAAAGAAAGAAACAGAATGCTTTTACAGAACTTCACATTTCCAGTGTAACTTTTAATATCAGACACTTGCATTTTTTATTTCTGTTTTTGCTTATTACCAACAGTTGCCCTCAATTCTTTATGTAGTGGGCACCCTGCACTACAAGTGCAATTTTTATTCAGCTATACAAAGTGTTCCAGTAAATGTTGGGAGAATTCTTCAAACTGTAGAAATTTGAAAATATGTGTCCAAGCCAACAAGGTGAGTTACTATGCTCAAATAATTCTGTGGCCAATCTAATAATTTGTGTATGGTTTCATATTTTCATATGTGAAAAAGGTTTAAAATATTTATTTTTATCTGAAGCATTTTTGCTTTCTAAAGACTTCTTTGTATTAAGCATTTTCCAAGTTTAACATGATGAAATATATTATGTACAACTTCTTTGCTGTCTCTCTCCTAATTCCTACTATATCTTTAGGAAGACCTATCTTGCCAATATAGCTATAGATCTGTAGGATATCCCATGGCAATATTGAAAGAAAAGCTTTCTTTTCCATTCCACTATTTCAGATTTAAAATTTTTATATTTATACTTTCTAGAAAAATGGGGACAAATCCTCAAATTCTATAATATTTTCATGTTATCTAATTCTTACTCTGTCTTTCTACAATTTTATCCTATTATAAACAGTTTATTATTTTTTCTAAGTAGAAGTGAACTGTTTATTGATGTGAATATGTAGAGACACATAGGGAGATACTAATCCAAATATTGAGAAAGGAAGAAAGTATTAGACGAGTAATTAAATATGCTACAACTGTCACAGAATCCATTATTATTCCTCCTTGAAGAACACTTCCCACATGTATTTATCACATATACTGAAATGATGAAGAAGTGGCATTATTTCTAGATAAAATAATGCCTATATGCAAATCTCTGGCTTTAAACAAGAAAGGGAGGAAGGTCCTGTTGTCACATACCCTCCACGGGAAGTTGAGGGTGTGCTACCTCATTTCACTAAGGAGAGAGTGAAGCTACAATATCCTGGTGGAAGAAGATCAGAAATATAATTCTAATCCTATAGAAGCACTGCTCTTCACTGGGGGTGTTTATGGATATGCTTTATCAACCTTCCACTTTCAAATTAACACCCTTGTACCCTGGGCCCTCAAGAGCCATTTTGAAAAAAAAATGGAAGTAACATCCTTTTATTTTCTGAAATGCAACACTGAAGCTCTAAATATACCTTTGAAATATACATATTTTGATATTTATCATTTTATCCATCACCAAGGATTTCAAGTCTACCATGGTGGAGTTGGGAGATGCATTGACTTGGCAATGGAAAACAGAGACAACAAACAGTCCTAGCTGGCAGGCCCTGCTGCAGATGCTGACAAGAGATAAAAGTTCACAGGAATAGTTAATTAGGCCACTAAAGTTTGTCTTTAGTTCATTGCTAGAGGAGATGGCATAAGATGGAATTAATGATCAATAGTCACAAAGTGCCTCTGGCACATCAAGCAAGGTAGGTGCAAGAATGAATGAATTTGTGTAAGTCAATTATTGCTTTTACAACCTCTAAACTAGACTTTCCTATTTATAGTATCTGTTGATAAAATTTCCGCAGTCAGTGTAGAAGCAGCTACTGCTCTTCATGCCCTCCCATCAACTACACTAGAATAAAAGGGAGGTAAGTCCCTTGGAGCACGGGTAAAGAAAAATAATAATCACAAACTGCATAATTACTGATTGCATAAAACTGGTCTTGCAAGCACAACTTTTCTTTTTTTAAAAAATTAAAAAAGATGTAAACTCAGTTATTGTTGCATCTAAAATCCATCCCTTCTGTGAGCACCTGGTAAGACTTCACTAGTATCTGTGAAACAAAACCCAGAGCATCTTTCTCCTTACACCTCATTGCTAAAATTGCCACGTTGCTTCTGCCCACTTTCTCAGTGGTTGTTTTAAAGAAAACTCACACTAGGATCACTGGATAATGCAGTTTAAGGGCTCCAGAGTACCTCTAGGTGAACCCACTGCCTAAAGAAGGCACAGCTAGACGGTCACAACAGATGGCTTGGAATTTTATCTGGTCAGGTTTGGAAAACCTTAGAGGATATGGACTATACAACTTGCTTGTCAACAGCCCCATCCACTGCCTCACTGTCCTCATGAAGAAAGAGGACATATATCCATATTTCTTTATGTCCACTCTGAAACATTCATTTTAACTTATGCCCTCTGTCTCTCATTCTATCACCAAAATAAAGAGTCTGCTTCCATCTTCTTGCTTATCTTCCTACAGGTACTGAGAGTCAGGTCTCCTCAAAGCCCCCTCTTCTCCAGGCTGATCTAGTTCAGCTCTCTCTGACTCTCCCCAGAAGGCAACTGCTTCTTCTTCTGACCATGTGTGCAGACTTTTGCTGAACTCGCCCCAGTTAACTGCTGTAATTCTTAAATTTGAGGTGCCAAAACTGGATTCAGATGGGGATTTTCCTTCCTCGGTGCAAGGCATGGCATTTCAAAAAGCTTCTCTCGGCCAAGTCCTTCAGCCCATACAGGTCCTCTGAATGGCCATCTTACCCTTATGCATATTGACTGTTCCCCTAATTTGATACCATGTGCAAACCTAATGAGAAAGACATCCATCCTGCATCCTCTAAGATGTAAACAGGATGGGTCCCAGCATATTCAGCATTCCAGGAGAAATCAGAGAATACCCAGGTATTGCAAATGTAAGACTAGAGTAAAAGTCAAGAACAAGTAATAACTGGATGTGAAGATCTAGCACGAAAATAGCAGAGGAAAGCTACTCTGTATATGAGTGCCTATGTATGTCTAATATCAGAGGGGAACGGAACAGCATGAAGATACTCATTATTACCTACAAATCTGAACTAAGAGAAAATATAGTGCTATCTTAAAGAGAAGAATATGCCACAAGCTACATAGGGTGTCTGGAAAGGAAGTACTAAGAGGGCCCTTTAATGAAGAAAAAGGAAAAAGAAAAAAAAAAGAAAAAAAAGAAAAAAAAGAAAAAAAAGGGTGATTTTATCTATACCTTTTGGGGTTTAGGGGAATATAGATAGCAGAAAATATTAAGACATTACACTTATATTAGCAGGAAAAATAAAACACAAGCCTTTAAAAAAAGCTTACTAACTTATTGGTTAACAGGGCATATCCAATTAGTCTTGACATAAATAGAGGGAATAAATGAGGAAATATTTCTTGCTTGTATGTGCATGGATAAAACTGTTCTGGATTTCAACATTAGTGATTTTGTTAATGTTATAGAGTAGTAAGACTGTAAGAAGTTTCAAAGACCAAATAAAAACATTTCAGATCTGGGAGAGCTCCTTGTCTTATTTAGAAAAAAGAAAACCAAAAGGGAAAACAAAGATAAAAATATTTTGAGAAACTGAAATTGAGAAATGGGACTGTAAGAAGTTACAAGAAATATCAGAAGAAGATTAGGAATGATTTGGAGTAACTGAAAGCAGAATAAGAAATGAGGGAAAGCCAAAGACATAAAGACAAAGAGTTTCCTTGGATGAACTCCAGATCTCATTTAAGTCAATGGGAAAATTCCCCTTGACTTCATTAAGGCCATGATTTCGCTTCTGAAGTTTATTCACAGAAGATGTAAGTAAAATATGTAATGCATCTTGGGCAGAACGCTTGGGGAGAAGGGGGAATAACCAAATGTGAAACACATATTTTTCTACCAGATGAACGAGGTGGAATAACAAGTATATGTAAGACCAGTAATTTTACTTGCTCTATGAGCCTTCCAAGAATAATGCTGCAGTAAACAAGGGGAGAAGATGGGTGTATTTAAATTCGCAAATTCCCGTGAGAAACTTCCAAAAACCCAACTCATACTAAAAGTAGACACAAAGATTTGTCAGTAATAAAAGTAATTCAATGAAGAACAAAAGATTATATCACAACAAAGAGGTAGTTTAGCAACAAGTCTCAAGTATCCTACATTTGATTTCTATTTTGAAAAGAATTATGAATAGCCTTGAAGATTTAAACAGAGATAACAACATCATATATATATTAGTTATATGTGAAGTTAACTGTGAAAAATCCCCAAACCTGACAATTCATGGCAAAATCAATTTACTGCTGACAAACAAAAGAAAGAAAATAAACTACTCATATACGTCCATCTACTATAACTACTTGGGAAATATATTATGAATCTTTCAATGGTGCTTCTGCTTAAGGAATCAAACCCAGTATGTTAGACTAACTAGGAGAGAATAATGACAATAGCTATATAAAAAATATTTATGTATTTGTAAGTAGGCCCTCACTTCAACTTCTATAATCAATGTACCTGACTACCCTTTAGCTATTACTCACTCATCCCAAAAACCATACAGAAGAATCCAGGAAAGAACAACATAAGTGACCTATGGCATGGAAAACATAGCTGTGGGAGAAAACTTTGAATCAATTTAATTTAGCTGCCTCTGAAATCAACGTAAGAGTAGAGGCTTGGAGATATGAGTAATAGTGAGGTACTAAAAATATGGAAACATGGAAAAAAGGACACATTCACCTTTGCCTTAAACTTAACGGTTTAATATTTATTTAATTTATTATGGCAGATTTATAATAATTTTATCCTTATAGTTATCACACTACTAATTTATTATAAAAATAAAAGGGCATAATGCAACTGCAAAAGAGAAGTTTCTAAAATCCTCAGTATGTTAGACAGTTAATGTGCTCTGATTTTCAAAATTATTATATATTTAAATCCTATTAAAAATATTAAGTATTCAGTAATTCCAAGATGCCATCTATCATTAATCTAAAGGAAAAATGTTTTAACACATATTGACCTTCACACTGCAGAAGTCAGCTAGCCATTAATTCATGGACATTAGGAGCAAACCTCTCGTTTTTCCTTTCTATAGCATATGTACTTCCCAACTCAGGGATGACTTATCTTCTTATCTACAAATATACAAAAACATTTGATCCTGAAGAGGTTGGAGTTCGTGCTTGGTGCTCCCTGACCTATCCATTTGGGCCAGCCCAAGCACATACAGTTATCAACTGATTCTCTTGAAATTAGGAACAGTTAAAACACAAAGTTTCTTTTTGAAGGAAAGTTTGAAAATGGCCATTGGTGGCATACCAAAATTAAAAGGAAAATATGCAAAACAAGTTTTTGAAGAATTTCAACTTTATAATAAGGAGTCTGAGTGGAAAAAATGTTGAAAATAATTTTAAAATATCCTCAACAATCAAACATGTTCTGTTCTTTCTTTTAGCTTACTACAAAAAAATTAGCATTGTATAGAAAAACTTTTAGAGTATAAATTGACCGATTTAACATTTGACAATGTCATTTTCCTTTAACAAAGTAAATTATTTCATTGATTAAAAACGGGCAGTGAAAACATACAGAGGATTTTTTTATCTTATGAAACTTATAATTAAATTGAGCAGGTCTTGGTGTTTTGTCTATTGTTTGGGGTTCTCTTTTAAAATTATTATTAGTATTATTTTTAGACTTGGAAAGAAAAGGCAAAGACTATAAATATGAATACCCCATTTGCACTAATATATTAAATTTTGAACACAGATAAAGACATCTTTCTGAAAAAATGGCATATTAAGAATGCACTTCCTTTAAATATCAAATGAAGCTTAAAGCTCACCTACAATTAGCCCTTCTTACAGGATCAAATTTTTTAAGAATCAAGTTCTGTCTAAGAAGATAACATTAACACAGATTTTCTGATTCTAGCAACTCTTACTAAAATTCCCATCCTTGACATTTGCTTGCTCCCTTTGGTGTCTAAATAAATGTATTTTCCCTGTGATAGAACCACAAGAAAGTAAAAACTTGACTAGAAATTAGCTTAGGGCACAGGCCTCTAAAGTCTTTCAACCTGTCAACTGCATCTAGTTCAAACGTCTAAAGTTAACATGCTAAACAAAGAAAAGTATTAGGGAGAAAGAGCACAGAAGTTTTTAAGGCAAAATTTCAAAGCAAAACGACAAAGTACTAGAAATTTCAGTGTGAATATTTTTGGGGTTATTGAAGAACCATAAAAAATAGCAAGCCCAGAAACAACAAAGTTCAAGACAGGAGGTTGTGGATCTGGCCTGCTCTGTAGTGACTAATGGCTGGGAAGTTTTAAAAATTGTACCAGTTACACAGAAACTTAGCAGCAGCAATTAAGTACCTCAGTGTTATTTGTGGGTTAGAACCAATAAATATTCTCTATGCAAAATCTGGAAAGCTATTCAATGATCCTGGAAAAGCTGAGGGAGAAATTGGACTCTGCTATATGTAGGATTTGTATATTTTAATATAAATACATGCTATATAAAATTGTTTTTCTATTTCTGTTTTAAACTTTTACATCAATAAAACTCTTGGGAAACATAGAGCTGATCAGATAAATCATATGGAACAACTCCCTCAGGAGAGTTGACAGCTCCTCCAAGTTAAGAGTCATTGCAAACTCACTTAGTACCCTTCCAGTCCCGAATTCATGTAATTCATAAGGATTTTGAAGAGCACAGGGGCAAGGACGGAGCCCTGAGGAACTCCACTAGTGACATGTCACTAGTCTGATGTCACTCCTTTCCCTGTAACCCTTTCTGTCTTTCAGATGCTCACCCAACACATAAAGTGTTTATCCAGCTGAGTGCTGGACACTTTGTCCAGAAGGATCCTGTGAGAGACAGTGTTAAAAACTTTACTGAAGACCAAAAAGATCACATTTACTGGCCTTCCTAGATCAAATAGGTGGGTTATCTTGTCATAGAAGGAAATCAGGTTTGACAACCAGACCTTCTCACTCATGAAGCTGTGCTGGCTGTCCTGACTCTGACCAATGACTGTGTTGTCCTTCTCTTTTTTATTTTTTCTCAATTCTTCCCAGAATAAGGTCTTCCGTGATTTTGCCAGACACTGAATTGAGACCTACAGGCCTGCAGTTTCCAGGGTCCTCCTTCTTGCCTTTCTTGGAAACTGGGACAACATTCACCAGCTTCCAGTCAGCTGGGATCTCTCTGGATTCCCAAGACCGCTGGCCTAGCTTAGTCTACTAGAATAAGCCTGGAGAAAGGCCAGCTCTTCAGTTGTGGATTTTTTTGCTGATGATAGTATTTAACAAGTAGAACCAGACACCACAGACAATTGGGTCAAACTGGCCTGTTAAGGACTTTCTGCACTACCCTTGCTGACATTTCTCATATTAACTGAATTTCATGCTCACTATGTTGGCTCTGTGAGGCCAACTTTCAATTTGATCATAAAAATAAGAGTACTTAAAAGAATTTTGCAATGATGCTGTTCCAAATTACAAAATAAATGGATATGGACAATTCAGCTACCTTTGTAAAACGTGGCATACATGAAAAAGCCCCTACTTTTTCAAGATTTATGATACAGATAAAAGGAAACAGGGTTAGAAGGAACTTCAAGAGATCATAAAGTCTCTTAATTGACTTCCCCTGCCCCAAAGTAGGACCATTTATAGTTAAATCACTTTTGACTACTTGAATTTATTCTTAGAAGCTTCCAGTACCAGTGGTTACAAAGACTTTCTGTGCTGGTACACATTATCAGCACTTTATTATCCTAAATTCTGAAAGGTGTTTTTTCCTGGTGTCTATCCTAACTGTTCTTGCCAAAATACCAGTCAATTATTTCTTATCCCATTCCCAATGGACAAGTTCTTTCCCATCTTCTCTGAACCGTGTTCTAACAGCTGTCATCATTTCCCACCTAGTTCCTCTCTTCTCAATAAAACTAGTGTTTTTAGTCTTTCCCCAGTCTTCAGAAAAGACTAAGTAGAAGAACTGTGTGGAAGACAGAGCTTGTAACATTCCTGTTAAGCATGCTCTCAACAGCCACATACCTTTGTCAGCACATATTTGTCATCAGCCTCTAGTATTAAGAAAGACTGCATCAAGTCATTCTAACATTTTTCAGAACATTTCACCAAACTGTTCAGATATGAATATTCATATTAACATATGAATATAATGTCTCCCACTTTTATACTATTGCAGATCTACCATTTAGATGTGGAGAGCAACATGCTGGATGAATATGCTATATCTGTATCATTTCTGCAAGAAAACACAAATACAGTCTGCCTGCAGACTGAGCTGATTAGGAAATATCTGAGATATCACAGAGCCCAGATTAACATATCCTGCCTCTTTACCACATACTCTGGCCTGTGCTTAACACAGACTTCAGCTTCACAGGGCAGGGTATTCCTGGTGAACGAAATAGATACAGTCCAATACAACTGTCATTAATACACCTATATATACACCTAGCTACAAAATAAATATATCTATGGTTTAAAATGTACTTCCGGTAGCTCCAATGCATTATTATTTCTCTCACAATGCAATGAATTAGAGGGTATGGTAGTTACAGAAAACCAGAAAACTACTTGATGGGTGCTCATCTCATCATATGTCACTGCCACCAGGCATGGTTTGCCTCTGGGCTTTTTGTACCTATAGCACAGTCAACAGCAGCTGGCTTTATGTCAAACCTTTCTCTAAATGATGTGATGCTGATCTACAGGGGGACAGAAGTGTAAGTAATATACACCTTCTATTCAAACTGCATCTGAAGGTCCTTCTCAAAACCCAAGCAATTTAATTACTACTGTAAGAGTTTGGGGCAGGGCTTTTACAACCCTTTTTGTTTTGCCTTTGCACAGCACTTCCCACAACAGGGCCCCCAATCCATCCATAATAGTGTATATTAAAAGAAACCATAACAGTTTAGCTGAATATAGCTGAAATACACTTTTCCCCCACAGGAACAGAGACAAAGAAGGAACACATCACATACAAGCACATCTGGAATTCCTCAAAAAAGCTGTTAATACCTACCCACCATAACCAAATCCAAACTGAGTCTTTTTATGGAATGGCTTGTAGACACATGAAGAAAATGGACAATCTGCTCTATCAGAAACAGTCTGTTTGGTCTACAAAATAAAGATTCAAAGCTCACACTGTGCTCTCTAGAATACATTTGTGAAACATGAGGAAGAGTAAAAAAGACTCTGTAAACTAAAACACATATCAGTCAAACTAAATTGGAATATATTTAATCTGGAAATTGGAATATGGCTTATAATCATCAAAGAAATGAAGTTTCAAAATGTCTTTCAAATTTGAGATGGACTATGATAGTTTTAGGAGAGGAATTGTAATAAATGGTTGCCTACAACATGACTCTTATCTCCTGTGTTCTTAGAGGAAGAGGAGATAAAACCTCTGAGGTAATTTTTTTCAGCTACAACGTCTGATAATGCCAAATTTGCAAGGAATGAAGAGAAGGAGGAAAAACATGAAGAGAAATAAAAATCAATTTTGGGGGAAGTCCCTAATTATCCAGACTACTACTTTCATAGCATAATACAGCATCAAATAAACATATCCCCTTATCCATCTCAATCAGAAGCTTAATAAAGTCTTCAAAAAGCATCAGTGGAGCGGTCACAATCATACAAAGATTCTGCAACATCATTAAATCCTTAGCATTGCTTCAACAGTGGAACAATGAACTTGGTAAAATCTTGGGATAGGAGGGAGACTACTGGATACATTCAGCTCATTTAAAATACACTTTCAATGTTGCTGCTTATTTGGAGAAAACCACCAGAATACTTGCAGTTTGAACCCTAACAGAAATTACATCATGGTTGTATCACACATGTGCATTCCCAGCACTGATGTAACTCAAAGGCTTTTTTAAGACACAACTGCACTTCACCAGAAGACTGGGAACTTTGCTTTTGCATATGGACTTTACCTGGTATAACCTTGTCTTTAGCCATCTTGAGATTTACTAATTTTACTGTGACCCACACGGGGGGTTTCACACAAGATGAAGTCTTTCAATAAAGTCTTAAAAAAAAAACAAACCCTGAATTGGATTTTTTAGTCTTTTAAAATGTGTAAAGTCTCTAGTGTTCTATTAATTCTAAAGATTAAGCAATAGTCAAATAATACTTTCTCAGCATAAGGTCTTACATTTTTCAAGGAATGCCTGGATTCATGGATCATAATTTAAAGTACTGGTATAAATGTTATCAGTTGGATATAATTGTATGTTTTTATTTGAATTTTTATGTGATAAGTAAATTTAAAGACACATTTTGGACACATGTATTTAGGAAATAGTATTTAGAGAGTCCACTTTCAAAAATTTTGGCTTATAATATCACAGTTACTTAAAAAACAAATACAATCATCAATAGTGGATTAAATTTGTTACCGTCTGTGCAGAAATACACTTTAACAGCACTGTCATTTCAGCTTTCGCCTTGTGCAAAGACAGGACTCTCTTATGAACTAATTTTAGGAGTTTGTAGAGAAATTTAGTGGTGCAATATCGAACAAATTTTTAACATCTGCAACAACACTTAGGATGCTGCCTTTTCTTATACAGACCTTTTATGTGAAAAGCAGAAGTATCTCGTCCATAGACTGAGAATTCATGATAGCAGCACCACAAAGTTTTCAGCAAGACAGCTTCCAAAAAGATTCTGTGAAGTCCCACAGGAGCCTAGCAACTTCTATAAGCCATGCTATGGGGATCTGACTCTTTTCAGCTGAAAGCACTGTATCTCTGGAGTGATCTTTTTGTTAAGAACATTGGGAATGTACTCTAGAAGTGCAACAACTGGGGCTGGAATAATGTTAAAAAGAAATAGCAACTTCTGATCAAAAGTAAGACGTGTAACATTTAAGAAGCTAGAGACGAAATGATAAAGAACTGGACCATCAATGCTGGAAAATAAGTAAATTGATGAACAGAAGAAAACATAGAGGATAAATGGACTAAAAAGTAAAATAATGTAAAATAAAATTTTAAAAAGGAGAACATAAAGATTTAGGAAAACATACAAGTGAAAAGTTGTTTCAATGGGAATGATGAAAAATATTATCAATCAAAACATCATTGCTAATTTTTCCGTTAGTGTCCACAGGTAAATGGCTCTGTACAAAAGCCAAAATTATTTCACTGCAAATTCTCACAATAGAACTTCTTTCAGTGGGAATATGCTCAGACAAAAGGTATAACCTTTAAGGTCCCACTTCCTAACTGTTCCTCTTTTCGTATAAAAATAAAAGTCAATTGTTGTCACAAAGTCTCTTTGCCCATTATCATCCTTATGTTAGATTTATGAATAAAAATGTGTGAAATTAAATTATACAGGCATTAAAATATCATGTGATTAGGTGAAACGTTTTTGATGAACAAGGATACCCAGAAATACTGCAATTGCTACCACATTCATCTGCTCAATTACATGCTTCTCACCTATTTAATAATGCTTGTTACATCCCTGTTAATTGATGTGTTTCGCGAGTTTATTTTCTTATACACTATGTCAAGTCTTATACAATGAACAAGAGACTTGGATCATAGCAGTCCCCTAGAACAGAACAAGCCTCCAAGGTAAATGCAAAGAGATCATGAAATGGGACAATGAAACGATAACAAAAAAAAAAAAGGAAGAAGGAAAGACAGGGGATTGGAACATTATAACATTATGAAGTTAAAGAAACAAGGGAATGAAAGGGATTAAAACTGGAATGATAGGTAACCTACTGTAAGTGGTGTGAAAGCTTAACAGTGGGGGACTGGAATAATCAGATATGGGAACGACCTGACAATGGAATGCTTTCAAACTGAAGCACCTCAAAAGTAAATGATCTTAGAGCAGAATAATCATATTTGCCTCTGGGAATAAAATTTAAAGATAAAAAAGTTTGAAAAAAAATAACAAGTTTGATGATTATGCAGATAGAACTGCAGAGAGAAATGATCCAGTCAGGGCAAGACTGAGAAAAGGTAAAGGAGAAGGGTTGGGAACAACAGGAGAATAAAAGAAAAGGTGACTGAAACCATAGATGCTTGGAACTCACTTTTTCCACACAAAATCGAAGACGAAGGACTACACTGCATAAGATTTTTTCCCCTTTTATTTTTTTTTTCAGATTGACTATTACTCTTGCTCATTTGGACAAAAGTTATCCTTTCTCATTACAACCTACCATAACATTTTCTAGAAACAGCTTTAAAGTTCATGGAATATATGTGCGTCTTGACATTTGGCTTCAAACAATTCCCGTCTTAGGTACTACAGCACTACAATAGCTGAACATAAAGACTCGTATAGGAGATGATGTATGAACTCACTTTTTGAGAAGCAACTCTAAAATCTTATTTCTTGTTTTCACTTTTCTAAAAAAAAGCTGTCAACAACTAAAATTCTAAAAATCAGAATGGCATTAACTCCAGGATTCTGGATCTGCTGTTAGGAACTAGATTATTTCGGTAAATTGGTTGGAATGAGTTTAGTTGCATTGTCAGTCTACACTCTCACAGAGTGAGCAGGGAGACAACCATGATGACAAGCACCTTCCTCAAAATCTCACCAGAGGGATATCTGTTTACCCTATCACATTTTCTTACTCCTTCCATTCCTTATTTAATGAGCTGCAGTGAGTTTTAATAGAAAGGCATAATCGCCCCATTGTTTCCTATGGTAAGACTACATCCCCCTGCCAGGATCATACAATGAAGCAAAGTGGCATTTTGCATGATGCATTTGCCATGACCATGGGGGCTAGTGATGTGCTAAATATTCTGGTGATAAAACACCTGTGTCTATGCCAGTTGCAATAATCATTGAAGTGTAATCAGTCTAGTACGAATGCAGAGACAAACACCAGAAAAATAGCTGAACTTGACTTCCATCCCTTATTTGCCATCCCCAAGAGTGAGAATTCTTGGATGTATAATAGAGACAGGAAAAGTAATAGCACAAAGTTGATTTCACTACGATCTTGATGTTCATTTAAAAATATAAATTTATTACTTCTGAAAGAGCTGACCTTCAAATCCCACCAAAGCTCTTCAGCAGTATGCTGGCTATTACATACAGGTTAAAAAGAAGTTGTTTTCAGTAATGCATGAACTGTCATTATTGTTCCTAAGCATCGCCTCGTGCCTCATTCAATGCTGCTGTTTCTATAGGAATACTAAAACTTTTTTTCCCACAACCCACCTTTAACTGTACTTGTTTGGATTTGTTTTCTTTAGTTCAGAATTCTGCATTTATACTCCAAAGGCGTGTACTGTGGAACTTACAGTTACATCCATGTACAATTGTTATGGAAGATTAACAGCACCTAAATTTACATAAATAATGAATCTCTGTGCATTAAAGATCTTCAGTTCTGTTTGTTGCTTTGAAGCCTGTTGCTTATCAGCTCTAACTCACAATAAGTTCAGAGAAGCAGTCCATGTTGAAATAATGAAAGAAGAAACAGTCTTAAGTATTGACTTAAAATACAATTGCCTGATATTGATTGTTGACAACTGATCTTAGAAGAAATTTAAATTTTGAACAGAACACATATGCCCACAATAAATAACATATTTTCTCAGTGAAGATTTATGTCAAGGAAGCACTCAGAGCCTACACACCAGGAATCAGATTTGAAGGCCAGTCAAAGACAGAACTTGGATTTAATACTGCTGAAATACAGAAAGAAAATCTAGGACTTAAGATTCCATTACTCATATGCTTCTTCCTAGACTATGGAATTGCCACCTTTCGTCAGATGGAGATAGGAAACTGGGAGGCACACAGACTAAATTTCAGATGCTTTATGTAATTATTAATATAAGCGTTATCCCAGCTACCAGGCCATGGTTAAACACCTACAACTTACTGTGGTATTTTTAAGTATTCAAAAGCATAAAAAATGGAGCAGATTATATTTCATTACCTGAGGCCAAAATTTTGGAGGTCCTAAAGTGCCCCGAATACACTGGATGGACTCACTGCACTTAACAAGTGTTGAAGTGTGATACAGTTACTTGAAGTTATAGACCTGCTGTCTTTCTCTAGTCAATGAACAGAGACTATTTTCTAAGTAAGTTGATTTGCCTGCCTGTGCTAAGATACCTGGTCACAGATGGGTAAATTAATGACTCTAGCTACTCTTACTACTGTGTCTCTTCAAAACCAGATGTGAAGTACTAGGTTCATATCCAAGAACTGAAACAATTTCCCCACTTTCTGACACCCAGGAGCTCAGGCACTACAATAACAGAAATCAATGTCTCTAATAATGTCCCAGTGCTCAACCACAGATACACTGACTTCTGCACATACACACAAAACATGCTAAAACATTATCCCAAAATAAGACAGTTATGCTATCATGTGGTTTTATCATATCTGATAAAATGACAGTCAGTACAATTTTAACAACCAAATGCCCAACTAAGATGCTTGACTTTGTCACTGGGACTCGTTTTGCATTTGCTGCTGAAATACCAAACAAATGCCTCTCTCTAGAAGCTTGTTTAGAATCCAAACTCTGCACCTTCCCAATTGAATGCCTTGATCTCTAAATTGCACACAACTTCTTGCCTCTTTCTCTAATACCTTGCTCCATTGTTCCTGCATGTGTCACCTACAAGATGGCAGACAACATTGCTCAGCATATACCTCCTGTTGTGGCTTCTGCCACCTCCTGGGAATCAGGAGATGGAGGTTTAATCTGCTTGGAGATTAACAAATAGAGCCTCCAAATTTATAGGTGAGTGTAGTAATTATCAGACCTCAAGAACCCTTCTCTAAGGGAGAAAAACCCACACTTCCTGGGTGAATCTTCTCAGGAGACTAAAAGTATGTATGTGCTTGTGCCAGTAAAATCCTTTTTATTTGATTAGTTTATTAACTATTTTTCAGTTAAAAAAAAGAAAAAAGAGATTATGTTATGTGTTTTGCAATGCAAAAATTAAATTGTGTTTTCATTGTTTGCCATATTCCTCACTTGTTTTACTTCTGTTTTGCTTTATCTATACTATTTTCTCATTTTATTATGTAACAAAAATGAGGGTCCCTGACCAATGTGGTCATGGAGGCAAGGAAGAGGTCTCTTCTTCCTTGGTCCTCTGCCTCTCATGCAAGCCTCTCCCTACCCTGGTCTTTCCTTGCAGATTGCATTCATTCCCTTTTTTCTCTCCAAAGAAAAGGAAAAAATGTCACAAGTGAATGGGCATCTAGCTTGCATCTTTTGTCTAATGGCTCTTGGCCTCACAGAAGCCCAGACTTCTTGCACTAAGTTTGCTGCAAGGGATGAATGTGCATAGATTGTTTCTCCAGTGGTGTCTCAGGCATTTCCATATTGTTGCTTCAGTCTGTCAAGAACTGAGCAACATGTCCTCACAAGTTTCAAAGGAATCAATATAGCAAGTTCTGAAAATGCCTATTTTGACAAATGACATAAAAACGAGAGAGGAAGGTTCAATCTTGAGTTAGGGTGTAACTTAAGGTATTTGCCTTTGTTATAGGCAAGAATTACTTCAATATGCACTATTTTAGCTATAAACACAGCTATAAATGTAGCCATATCTACATAATCATATGCACAGATATCACAGTTTATCCAGCAGAATGGCAGACAGAACACAGGATATGTAAACAGATCTGCCTAACACTTACAAAACAACTTTAATAGCAAGTGTCATTCTTTTCTGTAAAGTAGCTGTTTTTAACACACATGATCTAACTCTTGTTTGCTCTTTAAAGTTTTATTGTCTTGGCATTTTATACAGGAAGAGAGCATTAGCATACTCAGGAGAACTGCTAAAAGTAAAAGGCCTCAAGCTACCCACTGCATGGTTGATAGCATCAAGCATGGGATATAAAAACTTTTGTCTGATTGCTCACTTTACTTGTTTTAGAGTAGTGTTACTCTCAAGAGCATATATTCATGTTCTTTCTACTTCAAGTTTTATTACTTCTTTTGTATTATTTAATACATCTAAAGACATTTCCAAAAGACAAATTTTTCCATTTTGAAAAAGTAATGGTTTGGAACCTGATAAAATACATGAATGTTCACAGTGTATTATTTTCAAAGGGAGGTAGAATAAATGTGCAATAAAACAATTAAATGCATGACAATAAACATTTCTATGTGATCACAGATATATTAACATGCCAAACAAAAGAAGAAAAAAATCAGTAAAATATTTTTCCTAAAAAAGGTCAGATCAAAATGGATTCTTAACACATCAGAGCATAAGTAAAAAAGGGAGTCTGGTCTCAATTACTCTTACTGTAAAATATCCCACTCTAGCAATTAAAATGAATATTTAAAATGTGAAAGAGAAAATGGAATTAAAAAAGGCAAATGAGATCAGCTTTTTAAAACATTAAAAAAAAAGACATCATTTTAGATACACTTAAAAAATCATCTTACAGTAGACTGAAAACAAAGTCTACTTACATATCACACTGCTAATTATTATATAAATAACCTGGGAAACAATACCTCCAAGATACATGTTTTACTATTTAGTAAACAAGAAACTGCCATGTTTGACACCACTGATTAAGGCCAGGCATTTCTGAAGCTTCAGACACATTTCTGAAATCCACAATACATCAATTTTTAATACTTCCACTCTCTCAGCTCCATTAAAAAGATGGTAGGGGAAAGAATTTAGAGTAATTAATGATATAGTTAGCTGCTAAATATTAATAGGAATCGTAGTCTTGCATAAAATATAACATATAAACCTTGCCAATACAGACGCACCAGTAATTAAACTTGAATACGTAATTACACTGATTTATATGACAGGCAAAAAGTTACACTTTACTGGCTTCTATGTAAACTGTGGGCAACAGTTAAACTTTGCATTTTATGGTTTGTATAAACGCGCAATATCTCTACTACAGTTCATAAATGGTTCGGAGAGTCATAGTTAAAATTACAACTAATTCCAGTGTGAACATTCTGACTATACCTTACAAACCAGGCTCTGAAAATGACCACAGAGATCAGCCTCCCATTACTTCAGAGCTTGCAAGCAAATTGATGAGGTTTTACAAAAAAAAAAAAGGCAAAAAAAAAAGCTTATAGCAATCACTACAAAGTAAATGAAGACTCATCTATTTAAATGTTTTAATATAAATGTTTAGTTTCAAATATATAGCTCCAGATGTTTCACTTACCACCCTTCAAAACTCTTTTGAGTAATATTGTGTCTTAGACTAAGGCATTTTTTCTTGAAAGAGAGCTGACTGCACTTACATGTGAGGCTGAGGAGAGCAGCCTGGACTGCTATTTCCATTACTGTCAATGTGATCCAGCGAACCATTGAGATCTTCATGGACTGCCTGCAGTAAGCCACTGGATGCGTTATTTATCAGTCCTGGGTTACTTAGCAATGGTAAACTGCTCTCTGCCAGTGCAGCCTACCAAAATGAAAAGTAAAACCAAATTATTAGCCCATACATATACATAGCACTCTTACATGTATGAACATTTAGAAATACACACACACAGAACAGCTCATTTTGTGTAGTTGTTGAAGCGGTCAGAAGGATTTTGTGCATTTCCAATTATTTTCACATTCTGTAAATAACAGCATTTCTACTCCTGGTTTACTTTTCTTTTGCTTAGGTTTCATTATTTTCCATTATTAATTATGTTCTGATATCCATGGCACTTTCTAGTTTTATATCATTTTCTGACTTTGAATTACACTTAACCCCTTTGCCCTTCCACACAATGTATGGCTCCTTTATAATGCAGGCAGCTGCTATACTTTAAAAAATGACCAGAACTTAAATCAAAATAAAAAAGTCCTGACATTTGCCTCTTCTGCATAAAAATTATATATTATAATTAAACTTTAAAGTTTTTGCCATGAGCACCATGTTCCCCAACACTATGATGTGAAATCATTTATGACAGCTTGGATAAATATTAATGCATATCCACATGCATTTGCAAAAGCTTCTATCAATCTAACATTTGCAGCAAAACTGAATGTTCCAGATTTTGCCACAGGGTGTCCTTCTTGCTTCTTCACATCAAAAGTAGCACGAATAAGAACTACTACTTGCAGTGCTAGGTAATACAACTTACTTGGGTGATAAACCCAGTTATTTAGAATGACCATCAGGTCCACATAAACATACCAGGTAATTCTATACCAATGTATAAGCAGAAATAAAATACATCACACATAAGAAGATAATCAGTGTGTACAAGAAAGAATTATTTCGTATTTTTTACCTGCAAGCTTGCATTAAGAGCTGCTCCATAGCCTAAGCTGGTGGGTATGTTTTTCACTAACGTTGGGCTTCTGAAAATAAACGATTTTTCAAAGTTTAAAAACAAGCAGACATCCTGTCTGGTTCATTGGGTTAATGCATTGGTTTGTCAGCTCAGAAGACCGGAGTTTAGGAAAGAAAAATGAAATGAAGTTGGGAGGGAAGGAGCTCAACCTGTTAGAACATTGATTTACTTGCATCAGAAAAGCAAAACTCATGTTATAATAAGGCCCACGTGGAAATTTGCTACAAGAGCATAAAGGCGCTCATGTCACTGATAGCTTTAAAATTTGTAAAACATCTGTCTCTGCTACATTTGCTACATCCCTCTTGCTGTATTTAGTTTCGGTTTTCTGAACTAACACGGGTACACTGTTACTATGTTACATATAACTACACAAGGGTGTTGAATAAAAAAGATCTTACTCTTC
>NC_135269.1:48163081-48170581 GCF_051311805.1 Agelaius phoeniceus | reverse complement strand
GTCTTGTGATTATCTACATTATACTATAGGAAGGGATGAGAAAAATAATCTTATTGAAATAAGACAGTCACTTAAAACTCTAAAGAAACAATATTCTCAAAATTTTGATAGACTACAGATCATCTGGGGTTAAAATAATTAAATAGTAGAAATGTGTTCTAAAAACCTTTTACCACGCAGTTCAGCAGGATTTGGTACCTAACCTGAATTGCTCAAGAAGCCTGCATGACAGAAAAACTTCACAGTGCATGGAAATGGAAAAAGCACTCAGATTACTTTATTCTTATATTTGCCACATATACTAAAATTTAAGTTTTCAAATGTTTTTCCTTAGTAGATGATCTAAAAAAAAATTGAATTTAGTTAGGCTAATGAAAGCAAAAATAATGCGTCTAAATTTTCTCTTACAAAGGCAGGGGTTAAGGAAATGCTAACACTTTTTTCATTCATCATCAGGTTATAAAGTGTGCCCTCAAACAAAGATTTTCTTTGAAGTACGGGGAGCTGAAAACACAAGAGACAGTGCATGCTGTCCTTCTACGTAAACATTAGCTGGCCATGATATGCAAGTGTACTCTTTAAAACAGATTGTTTTCCTTCTTTCCTGGCTTTCATAGCCACAGATTTTCATCGATACCTCAGCACTTCATCTGCAAGTACTGGTATAGCCTTCTAATATTATATGTACAAAAGTTACCATCGTGGACAACATAAATGAGCAGTTCACTTTTCACACAGCTTCTAGTGTAAGTGCAGTGTATCTAAGCACAGTCAATACGAGTACTACAATGCCTGACACCCTGACAGCACAGCACTGCACCTGCATCAGAGAATACTTTTGCTTACATGAAGCCACGCAGAGTTTAATGGAGTTTGGATCTGGATGCAGATCCAGCTGCACAACTGTTTTGTTCCCAATGCAGCACCGTGGAGTGGCTGGGAGCAACAGTGACTTTTCAGTGCCTGTACCAATCCCAACAACATCGCAGTGGATGCATAACAATACAGTCTTGCCAAAAACGAACACAACACCCCCCATGTTTACAACTATTTCAATTCACTGCATAAAATAACATTTTTGTTCATTTAAGAATAACAAATTGTTTACTTGTGTCTCTTGTAAGTAATTTGCAAAATTTCCTAAGTACCTAGATTCATGTTACATTTACTTCTTACTGTCAATGAACTTAAAATCTTTCAAAGTGGATTTCCTTTAATATCTCTAAACCTATCACAAAAAGATATTCTCTCTAGTTTCAGTCTCAAGGCAATGATTTCAACACTTATAGGTGTACTTTGTTTAGTGTCACCTATGGTGTAGATTGGATAGATTTTGCAAAAGATAGCATTACTTTTAAAGAAACATACAATTTGACAAGATATTGCATTTTACCTTCATTTTATTGCCATATTTTTCATCACACTCATTGTTTTCCAACTGTCACTAAATTGTTCATTTTCTTAGCCTGCTACATTCGTAGACCTATTTACTGTTTATAAAGCAATATGCACTTACAGGTTTTGGAGATGGCTTGGGCTCCGAGGGTCGCATGTGCAAGTGGGTCATCATTGCTTGAAGACGTTCGCGTTCTTTAGAAAGCTGTTAAGAAAGAGTGGGATCAGAAGCATTTTAGAAATGACTGATACAGCTATTTCACTGCAGTGATATATCTTATCATTGAGCTTGTCTTGGTGTAATGATTCCTGCATATAAAAGTCTGTGTCAGTAGAAACTTATCTAAGAGGAAATGCAACTTTGGGCATAGAAAGAAAGAAAGGAAGGAAAAAAAAAAACCAACAAAAACTTTTATAGCCTTTCATATGTTAAAAGGTCAGAGAAAACAAATAGCACTTCATCTTTTTGTCAATAAGAGAATTGAGGTCACAGTTGCCTCGACAGTAACAAGTTACTAAGACCATAAATTAGAAGGCCCATAGTGTCTCTTTAAAGTCCTGTGGACACTGTTAGCAATGGACTAGTGCCAACAGCTGTGAAGGGGTGAAGGGTCCTCAAAGCACAGTGCCTGCCAGGATTGACTACACACTTCATCCTTTCCCACTGAGGTCCAGTTAGTGCCCCCTGCAATCTGCCATCATCAATCTAATTCAATAGAGTGACAGAGCCCAGGCAGTGTGAAACACTGAACTCTGCCATCGAGTCGGCATCGACACTGCACTGGGTCTCATTACAACTGATGGACCCTACTTCGCTAGCAGTCAGACAAAGCAAAAAATGGCATAATTGGTCACACTGCAAGCTAAATCTTCACTTCAACTGTTAGATTACAGCCTAGCCTTTGTAAATGGTAAACAATTCCTATGGAGCCCTTATGCTGCCTTCAAAAAACATTATATTACTTAAACCTACTTTTTCCTAACTGATACCATTTTCTGATCATATATTATGTAAATAATTATCGTTTCAGATTCAAACAAGGAACCAAATTAAAAGTAAAAAATGAAACAGGAGGAAGTGCTTGAAATCTGCAACTTGTTGATAAAAATAGCAGGATATAAAAGAGGAAAATTAATTTTACAACAGAAAATATTGTATTTTTTTCACAAACTAGTTTTCAAGAAGAAATGTTCAAAATTTTATTCTAGTGATTTGGCTCTGGCTACCTAAAACATGATTTCAACATTATTTGCAATAAGAATTAAACTTGGTGTTTAATACTACCATTTTCCAGAGAGTTCTTGCTCTTACACCTGTAGACAGAGACTGGACAAAGGACTGGAGAACTTGCAAGTAGTTTTAAAGGAGGGAACTATCTTTAGTACTGCACGTATTTAATTTGATCTAGTGCATATTGTATTAAAGAACATTTGAGCCAAGGGGTGCGAAAAAGGTTTCTTCTTCAAAATATGTGTAGCTTCATTCTATGTGTGTGATGTTTTAGTGACATAGTATTTGCCATTACATGAATTCCTAACAAACCTAACATACAAATGAAGTTAACACTATCGTGTAAATAACATAAAAGAAATAGCAGCTTTACCTGGGTTTAAAAATAATTCATTTTAAGGAAAATGACAACAAATTACATTATTGTATGCTCCTCTCATTGTTTTGGATTTCCAGCATTAAAGTAAAAAAGATCCAAAAAAGCCTCGGCTGAAAGAAGTATTCTTACATGAAAGAGAGCTTGTGAGACAATATTCTGAAATGGTGAGAAAGGTGAGAGTGGTTATCCTTCTTTCTCTACCTATGGCAAGAAACAGGGACAAAAATCTTGGTCCCTTGCTGCATCCCTTGAGCTCCTCTGAGCAGTCCCAAGAGGGCATGGGACTGCTGAGACATGCCCACCCATGACTGCTGTGTGGGCAGCAGGAGACAGCGTGGTCCAGGTGTCTTGCACGGTCATCCCTGAGGCTTGTGCCCAACTTCAGCAGCCTGTAGGTGTTGTCACAACAGTGGGAGACCCCAGGGGTACTCACCACTCCCTGCATAAGCAGAAGGGAGCACTCACATACATGCAGTGACCTCTAATGGTTAGAGCATGCACAGGGCACTGCAGGCCTGCGGTCTGAGGCGTGGCACTCCCTAGGGACCTTCTGACATTACACCTTCTTGCTTGCAAAAAAATGCCCCCCTATCAGACTGGTAGTCATTTTGGGTGGAGATATGCTCTGCTACTCTTTTATCCCACAGAACAGCACGGACAAGCGCTGGGTCAGAAGGGGAAGAAGGAAGAGGGGCTCTGACCCAGCATTTTAAAAAGTGAAGATGGCTTGGATCCAGTCTTTGCTCCAGGGACTGCATTTTTTGTTTGTGATGAATAGCATTAGAGTCTTAGTTCAAGCAAAATACTGTAGACAATCTTCATGTTAGATAATTATTGCATAATTTATAATGTGAAAAATCTTTAAGTAAAAAACCCTAACTTATTCATGAATATCAACAAATTTAATGTAAGAAACATATGTCTTTAAGCTAGAGTCACTAAGGCAAGTGTTTTCAATTTAGTTTAGGTAAACAGTAAATAAGTAATGGGATAATGCATCCATATAACAAACCTGTATTTCTAACTGCTGAACCACTTGCATTTGCACCCGACACTGAGCAGTGCTTCTGTCATCCAATGCATGTTCATTGTTAAGGTGCCTAGACAAGAAAGTAAGACAGTGTTAATATGAGGAAAATAACTTTGAGTACATTTTTCTCTCCTGCACATATGGCTTCCATTAGTTCCAAGGGGAGCTGTGCAGAAAGACCTAGTCAGAGCATGCCATACAGGCAACAATACACAATAACAAAACTGATTATTTCATTTAGTTCTACAAAATTTCCCTGTGAGGACTTTCAAATACCCAGTTTATATCTCACAGGTCATGTATCCCATCTAAGGGCCAATGTAACCAGTTATGAATATTTGTTACAACAACTGAACTGATTTCCATTCCCTGTTGCTGATGCAGATGAAGACAATCACCTTAAAAATGAGTCTCTGAAAGACAGAATTGCTTTTAGGCTGCTTGAACTACTGAGAATTAATGTAGACTTTGTTAAGATTTCTCTATCTGCTCCTTAATCATTAAGCAACAAGAGAACATGCACTACCCCTCCCCAAAAATAGACCTGCAAGGGAAGAGCCAAATTTCAATGTGGTTTCTAGAAGTAGACTCTGAGGATAATGGAAGTCATTGTCCCTTCCCAGTATGAAGAAAAGTCTATGAAGAGGCAAGGGAAGAACCAGCTATACATCTTATTAACAGCAAACTTCCTGGGAAAGGTTCAGGCTACACATGTGAGCTTAGCAAAACAAAAACACACTGCATCAGGGAAAGAGGACCTCAGTGAGCAGCTGCCTGAAACTGAAGTTTAGCTCAGACCCAAGTGGTTGTCCCCCAAACATTTCAATTGAGCAAAAATTTACAAAGATCAATTAATAATTTTTTTTGAAGGACAATATGTCTGTTTTCTTCTCTCTCTCTCTTTCAGGATCAAGAAGTCCCTTCTGGAACTTTAATAGTGGGCTTTCTGCTCCATGGAGAAGAAAACATAAGGATCAGGTTAAAGAAGAAATGGGACCAAAGGAGTTCTGCCTTTGAATGTGGATTTACTGGCTATTTCCACTGTAGGCATGAGGGGTAAGCTTTGCAAGGACTGCTCTCACAGTTGATGGTCTCACAGTTATAAGAACTAACTTATCTATACCATGGAGGAAATGTATCTTCTCCTTTTTCTTTTCTTTCCTAGCAGAATTAACCAGAGAACTGCACAGTCATTTGATTGTTAATCTATGGGGAAAATGCATTTATCAGAAATAGTGGAAAAATAGAGTGACTATATCACTTCTACTAACATCTGTGTCTTTTAAATCACGACTTCATATGTTTAGGACCCTATGATAGTTTTCAGGTGAGCAAAATGTTCTGCTGTTCTTGAAACAGGCATGGCTGAGAAAGAGACATAAGTAATTGTGAAAGGTTTTGTTCATTCTTTTGATATAAAATTCTTTAAGAATATACCTCTAACTTGCTAGGTAGTTTATGCTAAGTTCAAGCATCACCAAGGACACATTTCCTTTATGTGAGTCATAAAACCTATAATTTATTTCTTTTCAAAGGAACTGACTTCATCCTCCCATTGATGCAAAAATGCACAATCAGTTTAAAAACCAGCTAATTGCTCAGAACATTCCATTCACTTGTTTTCTGAAATTTTGATTCAGAAGAATTTTACTCTTTCAATTACACAGGCATGATAGTGCATGGCCTGTTAATGTAATGGTTTAATATTTTCAGTTAATTGGGTACAAAATTGCCAGAAAAAGGTCTGAAGACAGATTTTACCTCTGCGTCATTACCCCTATCACCAGTGCACACCAGTACATTGTGCTTCCACATGCACATATGCTCAACTGTGCATGCTCACAGGTACATGTGGATAACACAAGAGTAATCAAGAGTACAGGTATAAAATATCTCCCAGACCAAGTTTGAGGCTACTGCAAACTCATGATTAGTTATTAGTGATTACAGCACCACATGTTTGCATAACACCTTACAAAATAGATACAGACATAGTCCATGCCCTGAGGAACTTTAAATGTAACAGCAGTATGCAGTGTGGGAGAAGAAAGTCCAGTGTAATGTAATTTCAATATGATTACACAGTAACTTGGGAGTATGTTGCAAGTTTCTTGAGAGTTAACACAGTAATCTTCAGAAACTTGTGAGATACACACATTTTTTTACACCCTGTTTGTACTGTGCACTTTGCTGTGCATTTTGCAGAAAGGCTACTTATGGAAACAGTAAAAGTACAAAACTTGTTTTAAGAAATTTTTTTTTCTGATCTTTTTCGCCTGTGAAGTAGGCTTGCTTTATTTATCATGCAAGTACAGGCAATATAGTGAAAGAAAAACTAGGTCTAATACATTTTTAAAAGCCTCTAAAATAACTTTTCTCTGTATTAAGTTGCTGCACTGTCAGGGTCCAGTATGTGTCAATCTGTCAAGACAGAAATACACTCTTTCTTCCAGAAGGCTGGAAATAATTTCTTCCAAAGCTAGAAAGGGTTTGTTATTGTTCCTTTTTTGTTTGCTTTGTTTTTATTTGCTTGCTTTTAATTTTTGGTTTGGGTTGATCGGTTGCTTGATTGCTTGGTTGGCTGGGTGGGTTTTTTTGTTTGGTTGGTTTTTTTTTGGAAGGGTTGGTTCTTTTTTGTTGTTTGTTTCTTGTCATGACTTTTAAGTTATGTATAAATTTTGATATTCAATTTTTATACTTTATCAGAATATTCCTAGTCTTTTATCTTGTCTCTATCTTTTACAAATCCCATGTCAACTTGATTTATAATTGAGAAAAAAAGATTTATTTTTAAGGGGAGAATGTATGTTGGAGGACTGGAAAGTGATCCTGAAGAGCTGAGTTATTGCTTTGAAAGTGTAAAGTAGATGGTGCAGCACACATGCAGCTTATTCCATTATTTTGCTGCTTATTCAGTTGTTGAAAGAAACAGGATTTTCTCCTGATTATATTTGCAACATATTAGGAAATCAGGAGGCAGATTATGAATTACACATAGCATCGTAAAGCAGACTGAAATTAATGTATTATTGATAACAGAACAATATAAAAAATACAGCATGCTCTAAAAGAGGTAGATAGGGGATGATATATTCTAGAAACATGCTCGAATAAATATTGAAGTGGCTTAAAATGTTTTTGCCTTTTTTTTTTTTTCAAAGAGATTTGGAATCCGCAAAGCAAAAGATAATGCACCATTAGAGGAAAGAAGAGAGATAATTTAAACTAAAATTCTAGTGGACATTTACCCATCTCAATTAACCTCTATAAAACTTGTTACTCTTGTCAGTCTCTCTCAAAAGCAACCCAGGACTAAAATAGCAAAGTGCTATAGGTCAGGTTGAGGTGCACTGGCAGAGTTACGTGAAGGGATATACACAGAACCTGTCTGCACTACGCTCAGTTCCAGACAGAGCTATTATAAGCTCCTCTTTAATGAGCACTAAAATTCAGTCACACATTTTA
>NC_135269.1:48143081-48160581 GCF_051311805.1 Agelaius phoeniceus | reverse complement strand
GGTCATCATTTTACAGACCAAAAAAACCCAACAATGCACTCTAGGTAGGAAAGTACATAATGTTGTGTATCACTTCACAGCTGAAAGAGGGAGAAAAAAAAGAACCAGCATTTTTTATATGGCACTAATTATATTTAATTAAGTTATGTCTTAACATTGTTTTTTTCTGTCATCCTGACCATGATGCTTGGTCACTATTCTTTGTAGACTTTTAAACATGCCCCATATATAAACTGGAAAGCTGGCCTATCCTGTCTGTCATGATTTCTTTTCCCTTGTCTCTACAGATGAAAACATTACCAATCTTTGTACTGCAGCCTGTGTTGTGTTTGCTGGCGTCCGCCACATGCAGGTTAAAGAACACTTGTCTGCTGGCTGGAATGTTGTATTGTAAACCTTCTGGTTTAAGCACAATAACTCAAATCCTTCCTACTCAAGCTGACTTAGGACTGGTGGAATGATAATTAATTTTGCAGACAAAATACCCTAAAGTTTTGTTATATGTTATTGCATTCTGACATTTAAAAAACTATCATGAAGAATAATGTTAAATGCTTCGAGAGATCTATTGGTTTCCTTACTTAGAGACCTGAAAATGGTTAGTTTCTGTCAGCACTTGTTTCACAGCAAAGTTCCAAGTTTTCATAAGCATTTTGACACTTATTGAATCATGTCAGGGCCCAAAATTTTCTTCAAGTCTTGTCATCTTTTTTTCTAGCTATGTAATGACATTTTCTGATTTGTCTTTAAATGTTGAAGCATTTTTTAAGCCAAAAGCTGTTTTTACTCAGTAGTCAAAGTGATCTTGCATGCATGAGCACCTATAAGTTAATACCACCTTACAAAGACAGAAATATAAACCATGGGTTTTTGTGTCTGTAGTTGAGGGATACCAAAGAAAGCATATGGGTTTAGGTTTTGTTATAAATACAGAAATTTACCGTGAAGAAGATTCACTGTACTTTCTTAAACCATTGCATATGTTTCCTAGCATTAATATAGTTTCACTTAATGTGAAACTTCTTGAGCCATTCAGAATACCTGAAAAGAACTGTAGCTAATTGGAATGTCCTCAACGTACTTTAAAAATATAAACAATTCCAGTTGGATTTAAAAAAAATGGTGAGGGTGAAAGTGGCTTTTTGTAGCTTTAAGTCATTTGTTGAAAGTTATTTGTCACTTCACCCTAAATCATTTCCCTGATTAGCCAAGTGAAGCCAAACCGGTCTTTTCTGTCCTAATCCTCTTTCTTGGAGCCTCTGCTTGTTTTTCTTCTTTTACATCAGGCTTCTAGGTAAACTATTTTCTGAGCAGAAGTTGCAGGTCACTTCATAAACCAGGCACTCTTCAAAGTTGTCATAAGCATATTACAGAAATACAGACTACTAGACTGGGATAGAGTACCTTATTAATATTTCATTTTGGTACAATATACTTGCATTAACTCTCTTAACACAGGTATCATATTGTTTCAAGTCAGAGAACCTGAAACATTGCAAAAAAGATTAGACTAAGAGCAAAGCCTTGAAAACTACAGCCATTAGTCCTGTCATCCCCTATAAAGTTAATGGGTTGGAAAAATGGTCAATCTTTGGACTAAAAGTTGATATTTAATTGAAAGAAAATGTTTTTTAATTGTAATGGGGATTTTGCATTAGCGTGAACATGAAAAGGTACTAAAAGATCTAATGCAAGGTTATGTATTGATTTCCATCTTAACGCTAGTATAAAATGAAGAAATATTTCTATTTCATAAACAAACTCTCCTATTCAGCATCATGACTTCTTATTTGTTTTAAGGGCACAGTAAACAGACTTGAGTGAAAAGAAGAAATAACATAATATTCTAGGACAGCTTGTGCTGATGTATAGGACAAAAAGCCATGACACTGCTGTAAACCCTGATTGCTTCTGTACCAGAATTATCAAGATGTTATGTGTCACTTCCACATTTTCCAGGGTTATTTGGTTGAGGAAAGCAAGAGCATCTGTAAACCTGGCACTACACTGCCTTAATCAAAATGGTTTTACTGATCATGGATTATAACAAGAGACCTGACATAATGGATGTGCAAAGTCTGCCCAAAGAATTAGCATCACTATAGGCTAGATGGATGGACGTATTCAGGAAACGTAGTTTTTCTTGAAAAGGAAAATGCTTAAGCTAAATGAGTTTAAATTCTTATTATTAATAATACTTAGAACACTACATTGAATTTGGGAGATTTCATTTTCCTTTTAATACAAACTTATGTAAATCAGGTTCTTTTAAATCCTATACAGTTTTCTTTAATAATAAGCCATTGTTTTGACATTCTACTTAATACACTAATAAACAAAAATTTGTCAGGAGTGATACCTACATACAATTTGCAAGTCAGTGTAAGTTACTTAATTTAAAACTGAAAGACAGAGAAAGCATTGCAAATACTTTATGAATAGTATTGCCATAATTCTATTATAAAAGTTATTGTAATACTGAGCGGGTATGGTCTGCTGTTAAGGTGCTTCTGTTATATACCCTGTAGTTTGCCATTTGTAAACACATCTTTTGATGTTGCTGCCAACATCCTGGCAACAAAGCAGTGCAATTTCAAATGAGCTAATTAACTTAATTGTTGATGAAGCATGAAACAGTTCATTCACCCTGTTAGCTGCACCATGACAACATAAGAGTCTCAGCCCCCGAAGTTACTCATCTATATAAGCCTATCTGTAGCTTTCCATTAAGATCTATTGCATGCCAAATGGGTATGGCTCTTCTAACAAAGACCAGTCCATAATGTACATAGGTAGCAAATCAGTGCTGTTGTTGAAAATTCAAATGAACACAGAAATACTAGTAAATACTTTGAAATAAATAAAAAGGAAAAATTGCAGAAACCCATTGCAGTCTGAAGCTGCAGATGAAAAGGAAAAGCTGTGTCACTTCCTAAATGCTAAGATTTAGAAAATAGCTGGCTAAACCAAATGCTGAAAAAGCAATGACATCACTTTTCATTCCTGAAAGGTGCAAACCCACCTGTACACTGTGGGTTTTTTATGTATCTTGTGCACATGCAAGAATAAAAGCAAAAATAGATTAGCAAGTAAGAGTTAAATGGTCATGCTTAGGCCTTTGTGCTTTTTTATTTATACTATACACAGTAATTCCCACTTCACACAAACTGTCAGAATTTAAAATGTGCTTTTTCATACTCCTACTATCCAATATAAAATCTAAAGCATCTCTTCAAATTTTCTGAGGCTCCATTTCAGTAAAGGATAATAAGAGGATTAAACACTGTGCTATTGAAAGGCCTGCAAAAGTGTTCGACATGAAAGAAAGGATAACAATTTGACCCTCTGCCGATAGCCTCGATTATCCAGTTGCATGAAATACACACAAAAAAAATCTCTGATATGGTTTACAGTAAAACTTTGTTTGCCGTCTTTCACTTCCCCTTGCCTTGAACCATTTTGTACCAACAAATAAAAATCCACCTACTTTAAAAATTGTCCAAAATCTTCACAAACGCTTTCACAGCCAGGCCATTTGCAAACTCCATGACCATAGAGAGTATGGGAGGCCCCAGTCTCCTCATGTGACGAGCTGTAGCAAAAGAATAAGGCATCAGATTCATCTCAAAAGCCATAATCGTTGGAGGCTGCTAGCGCCTGTCAGGTTACGATCAGTGACAAACAGGTCAAAACAGGTCAATTTAGCTCAGAGCAGTCAGAAAAATTTAATCGTTCTATTGAATAGTTCAACTGCCAAGGCTAGATGATGTTCCAATTAGAGAAGAAATAGAGCCAAAGATGACTGTTAATAAAGGATGAAAAAATAAGATGACTGTATAATACCATATGCTAATTATGCCATATGACCTTGGTGTAACATTTACCTATAAATAAAAAATACACTCAGAAATGATCAATTCTGAGTATAAATATTGAAGACTGACAGTCAGAATTTCTGAATATTGTGAATGTTCAAAATAATATTTGAATTTTCTGTTCAATGTGTATAAAAATAAAGTTGCTTCCATTAATAAATATTTTTGTTCACAAGCATTGCTTTCATTAACTATGTGGCTTCATAAATATCCCTAGCTGTACTACATGCCTTTTTCTGGAACCTCTGCAATTGTTTCATCCATGATGAGTTATCAAAGAAATTCAGGGAATTATTCCATGGATGTAGGTGACATACTGAAGCAAAGAACCATTCTGTGAGATATAAACAAAAAAGTGATACTAACTAAAAGTACTACTACAAAGGTTTTGAGATTTTTAAATAATACAAAATAATGATTGAAAACTGCTCTCACAGTCATATGAGCATGAGAGAGACTTAAATCATAGTCTCCTAAATATTAAAATAATTAAATGGAAAATTTTTTGAAAAAACAATTACTTCCAATTTAGGTTATATACATACAATTAAATTTCATCTTATATTGAGATGTAGTATATCTCACTACAGTAATATATTTAATGGTAAGTGTTACAGATATTACATACTCTTGTATTTAAACCATTACTTGAAATTAAGGAACAGTAAATAATATCTGCCAACGTGTCTAAAAATTATTTTAATTTCATCCATATGATGGAATTCCACTGTATTACACTAACAACATGGAAAATTTATAGGAAATATGTCAACTTCATTACTGTCATGCATAAAAGACAGAAAATTTAGTGGTTCTTTTCACAAGAAATAAACAACATGAGAGATGTTTTAATATACTGTTTTGAAGCACTTTTAATATAGACTCTTTGCACTGAATTACAGCCTTGACAACTCATATAGATATACTTTGTCAATGAAACCAGGAGTGTGATTCAACAGTAAGGGCCTGACTGCCAGGTGTGTTAAACATGAATGAAACTATGCACCTACAAAAAGTGCCCACAAATGAGCATTTACACCCCTACACCAGCCCACTTGACTCTGTGATTAACTTTTACCCAAACTACCATAAGTTCATGAGTTATAAAACCACATGCAGGTAATTTTGTTGTGTCTGCACAGTTAGACATCATTACTGAAAATTATGCCCTACTGATAAACAATTCTGGAAGATCAGGTTCCAGATGTCTTAAGTAACCTCTATAAAGTGCTATTTTTTTGATTGGAAATCACGTGACTTAAGATGTTACACAACCGCTTCATGTCAAATGAAAAGCACAGTTGAAATCCCATCAGAATTACCTGTCTCGCCTTGCATTTAGAACTGAAGACTGTCCATTCACTATGGAATGATGAGTTATTGGTGGTGATGCTTTGGAAGTGGTGGAGGAGGTAGTAGAGGAGGAATTGTTAGTAGTGAGGTCTAGCCCTCCATGTTTAATGCCATTGTCTTCCATACTGTGAACTCCAGTCACTTCTTTCCATAACTGCTGAATCTCAGCAGGACTTAAGCCAGCTATAAAATGAAAGAGAGCCCCACTAATATAACAAAATAAAGAGTTTCATATAATGAGCTCACTGTTATTAATGGATTAATGCCAACAATAAAGCTGATGCTGTTTTACCAGCACAATCAACATGTAGTAAAACATAAATTCATAAAGTCATAAATCCATAAATTCATAACCATAAAACAAAAGAGAGCTTAAAATTGCTCTCTACTCCACTTGCAGCCTGGGAACTTGTAGTTTCCAGGATTCATCCTTGGTCACAAAAAGCATGTTGAATGTATTCATACGTATGTGTTACGGTTGTCTGGCTCAAGTTTGCATGAAGTCATGGAAACCTACAACACAATATGCTTCTGCCTGAAGTAAAGACTTCAAAACACAGGCAAGAGAAGGGCTGTGAGCATTCTCTTATCTTGGCACTGAAGATGCAGCTAAGATAGGAAACCAGATTTTGAAAGATGAATAGCTCATCAGAAATATATACAAGTTCTGTCAGTGCCAGACCTTGTAAGTTTGACATATCACTTTTGAAAAATACTGATTAAATGCAGAAAAGAATATGAGGCCCAGAGATCTCGTGATTTCAAAGCCAGGTTCTTGAGGCTGACATGGTTTGTTCCAGAGGTATCTCAAAATCTGTCTTCTCTATTTCATCTAAACAACCAAAATTAGGTAACATGGTCATGGTATCTAGATGTACTGGAATGCAAAAGATTCAAAATGCTGATGCTGTTTCAATCAAAATATTGTGCTTTTTTTTTTTTTTTTTAATTAAAGAGCTCACATTTCTGGTCCTGAAAAGTACTAGAAAGCATCTGTTCATTCGGGTTAATAAGATACAGTAGAAAAGTATAAAGACTGTTTTTTTCTGTTAGGCAAATCTATTTATTAGATAATGTTTTATTTTGAGAACATATAAACTCAGACTACTGAATGAGATTCAACAAAAAAATTATGAAAAAAGCACAGAAAGTTCTTTAATTCTTCTCAGTAGCTATCTCACCATGAAGTATTCAAAACTATTAAAATAGATTAGTAGTTATTTACAGAAATATTAATTTCTGGAGGAAGTATTAAACAAAGTGGATGGTGGGGATTTTTTTTTTAATTATGAACCAGCTCATTTTTAGATTACTGTTTTGAGTCCTGCATCTTTACCTTAGATACCAACATCCATTGGCAAACTCAGATAAGGAAAAAGTAAAAAAGAGTTGATTGCGAGACCTAAAACTGGACTTTATACCATATTTGTATAAAAAAAACCCTTGCTTTTTAGGAAGCTAGCAAAGAAGCCAGGCTCTAATTTATTGCATTAGAGATGGGAGTGATGGTAATACTGGTTGTAATTGTTTAATGAAGGTAAGTAATTACTGCTGAGTTCATGAGGTATGTTCCAGCAACACTGCAAAAAACCCACTTTAGTGTTGTAAATAACAGTTACCTGCAAATGTAATCACAAATCAAAATGAAATAATGTATTCATTTAGGTGGCATGATAAACAAAGTACATTATTTACTTTAAAGTCTTCCTCCCACTGTTACAAAAATAAACTAATTCTGTACTGAAAAAAAAAACCAAACCCAAGAATAAAAACATCTGTTTCGGCAATCAGATACCATGTCTTCTAGTGAGAGGAATTTAATTTGAGATCATCAAACTTTGGGTGCTGTGTGAGCTGAGTAAGAGCTGCCCCACAAGCCGAGTGAACACAGGAGGGCTGGGAGCAGCTGCAGCCATGGCCTCTCCATGGGCAGGGATGTCCTGCCCATCTGGTCCTGCCCTAGCTCACCTAGGGCTTTTCTAAAGCAGGAAGAAATTTCTAGGCTCAGGCTGGTTAACTTCATCACTTCTTCAGAGGACGCTGAAAGGCTGCCTTTTAGGATAAAAGGATTACGGGCAGGGACTTAAAAAGTATAAAGTTAATAAGCGGATTTGTAATTAATTGTAAATTATGGCAATTTTGTGGTTTCTGTGTCTAAAAAAGTCCAACTCTCTTTTTACTAGAGGCTTGTGAAAAGGCTGACAGACATTTCAGTCTGGATGTAAAAGTAGGGTAAGTTTTAAAGTTTCGTTGCCTGTGACAACCCTTAAAATGCCCTCCCCACAATATATTTAAGGGGAAAGGATCAAAAAGAGGACCAAGAGTGGAATAAAAATTATGAACTATAATAAAAAGGTCAAATACTGATTTCCTATGAAATTTACAAACACCAAGAATTTGGGGATTTTAATATTACTTTTGTAACTCTTTTAACTTCTACCTACTCTATTTTTATGTTTCAATAAATGTTTAATAAAACCATCACTTATAAAAACCATCCATTTTTCCTTTTCCAACATGGACCAATCAAGACTTGGGGTTTTGGTCGTTTTTTGTTTGTTTAGTTTGTCTGGGGCTTTTTACTGCTGTGATTTACAGTTCTTTGCATTTAATTAGCATCAATACAACAATACATGGAAATAACTCACAGCAAATCACTGGGTTTGGATACAGCATAGTGAAGACCTGGTCACAAAATAGATGCTAAAACACCTATTGCATCTTATTTGTGATACCTGACCATGAAAAAAATATGGGAAACACTCCTGTTCTTTAAAGGCAGAAATAATACTTGAAGAAAATACTGTTTAAATATGCAAACCTCACAGATGTACTTGTAAGATGCATGTTTTCACACTTTGCTAATAATAATTTGTGGTTTATAGGACTCTTTATGACCAATAACTTACAAACACAAATACGTTGTAACTGTATATGAATATATAGTTACATGGATGGCTATATATCCATATATATTTTAACTATAAAATTTTGTAATTTCTTATTTCTTTATTACCAATCTTTTTTGTTGTGAGTTCAGCTGGACTTAATTCTTTGAGTAAAAGAAAGCTCTTTAAAAGAACTGTTTATTCCTAAGGACTATTAAAAATGGGTTTTTTTCTCTGTTTTTATACTAGCAGATGAATGAGTGTTGCATTAAAAAATGAATATCAATGCAATTGGGTAAGAGTGCTGAGGGAAATCTATGGGGATAGCTTAATGTGAGGGAAAACCTGAGGAATTCCTCTAGCAACAGATGGCACAAGAGGAGATTGCAAAAGGTAAAGCAGTTCAGAGGGAAGCTGTGTTTCATGCTTTTTTTGACTCTGGTCCAAGCCAATCCTACAAAAACAAGCATTACCAGTCTCTCATCTCCAGATTTATGAATCAACTTGTCTCCCCACTGCTGTTCTATTTGGTGCAGTAGGACTCGTTTTCCTTGTAGCTTTCATGACTTTAGAAATGCTTGTGTCATAGCTTTTATACACAATGAAATTAATACACTTTTTTGTAATCTCTGATTTTCTCATTGTTTTGGTTTATTTTTTGTTTGTTTTGGTTTGGGGTTTTGCGGGTTTTTTAGATCATTGTCTATATGCTGTGTACTCTGCTTTTGCTCATCTGATTTCTGAGGCTTTTATTTCAAAGGAAATCAAAGGAGGAACAAGTTACATGCATAAACACCCATTAAAAATAATGTTACCTGTCATGAACATAGCCTAAACAATGCTCATTTCAGGACTGGGGTATCAGAAATCAGATTATTGTATAATTTTTATGACAGACACTTAGCTCAACTCTCTATGGTAAAACAAACAGAGACACATACCTCACAGGTTATAGACAGAGTCCCCTAGATGGGAAGACTGACCTTATCTTAAAATGTAAGCAGCATTTATCTCCACGCTAATTTATGTTTCAAAATTGTGTGCCCTATTTTCTTTCAAGCAGTAGAGTTTGAGGTCATTTTCATCATTGAGAAATCCTGATCAAAGTGACAAAAGGAATTTTTTTTTTCAAAAAGACTTTACAGTTATTTGTCAGTCAAAGTTCATTACTATTGGAAACACCACCTTCAAAACTTGTTGTTCTATTTAACCTATTTAATACAAAGGAATAGAAAAGAAAATAAATCCTAAAGGCTTGTCCCTAAATTCACTTGTCATAACTTGATGATTCAAAGTGCTTTTCAATGCCAAAGACTTTATTTTCTTAGAAGAAAAAGAAAAGAAAGTGAGCTTTTGAATGGCTTTAATATCACTGTCGAATGTATTTTTTACCTGTTTGTTTATATTAAATGAAATGACATTTCACTAAATCAGATTTCAGTGATTCCTCAGAAAAAAGCAACGATGCTTGAATTGTGCTGCTATTAGAAATTGTTTTCAGCACACAAGCTCAATAAATATGCACCTTTCATTTAGGAAAAAACACTAAAAAGCTGTCTTTATTTTTCCAAAAGTATATGCTACAAAATTTATCAGCATTCAGAAAATTAGGTAATATGGATAATAAAGTTTCAATTACAAAGTATGCTTCAGTGTCATAATGGGAAACTTCTGAAGTTCAGATGCAAATGGAATGGTTAAAAAGTTGTGAATTTAGAAATTTCTCCAATCATGTATTACTGAAATACCTTGTGGCAGAGACTGGACAGGAAGAGCAGACTGGCCAGGTGGGATGGAAATGAGTCCCTGACGCTGAAGGTTCAGCAGATGTTGCTGCTGCTGAAGTTGTTGCATCTGGAGGAGCTGCTGCTGGAAGACAAGCTGCTGGGCTGCCAACTGCTGCTGCTGCTGCTGCTGCTACAAAGAGAATGGGGGGAAAAAAAGAAAAAGCAAATGCAGCAAAAAGTAATGTGTGCAGTGAAGGCTAGAAAGCCAAAACCATAAAATCAGCTTCTTTCTTTTTAAACTCATTTATTAAATAATAATGCTATTTGTAGAATACTCAGGCAGTGAAAGTGCTTGAAATTTTCTATTATATTCATTTAAGCTATTAGGTTTTAGGGGAAATGGCAAGATACACTTAACGACACACTAAAGAAAAGGGTCAAGAAAAAGTCTATAACAGCTGTTCCGAATAAAAAAAAAAGCTCAGCTCATGGCAGATGATAACAAATTTATCTATGCTAAATGTATAACTTTTTACAGCAGCCTGTGATTTGAAGGCACTCTTGTTTTTCCAATTGACTAAGTTTGGTCTGCAGTGGCCCATGAACATGGTCTCCAGTGATCTATTAGTAAACTGGGATGTAGCCTTCCTTTCCCCGGCCTGTTAGCTCACTCTCTTTTCATGCTGGAATATATTACAAGGAGCATGGCATTCAAGGCAACGAAATGCCCTATTACAGAGCAAAAGTACAGGTTCCAGTTTTGTGAGGCATTTCAAGACAAACTTGAGTCTACAAAGACTCAGGAGGGTATGAGAAGGCAGTCACACTTCAGAAAAAGACAAGCTGCTGTGGAAGACCTTTCCTTTCTAGTTTGGGGAAAAGAGAAACTTCTGATGCGCTCACTGGAAAACAGACTGCATAATGGAGCAAGTCATGTGGATTGCCCAGAGCCTCCGGAGAAATAAGGGAGCAATTTCTATTCTGTAGTTGATGGCTGTCTGAAATTCTATTCACAAATCCAAACAGAAACAAAGCCTCAGGAGGTCACAACTGCTTCCTCGACGTTTGCATAATGGGCAGCTTGAAGACAACGTCTAGGATACCTGCTGATCAATTTAACTACTTCAACATGTTTTGTTTGTATTCTGTTTATATTTGATGCAGTTTGCTGACAAGTGCAAGCTAGGCCTGAGAAACCCACTTGTCAGGTTGATTTATGAGCACATCAAACTGTAACTTTCTACTCGCCACTTCAAACCTACAGTAGCAGTTCATTAATCAGGGGCCTATGACTTTGAAATCTGTGCTCAATCGCTCTTTTTCAGCCATGGACTAAATTTGCATGCTCTCTGAGCTGTGCCACTGAGTAAAGTAAGGCTCCTTCCCAACACAGATTGCCTGTGAATACAAGATAATCAGTCCAGAGTCCACCACAGTTTGTTCTTTGCACACTCAGATTCATTAGCGGACATTAGACGACAGCAGGACTAGACTGCTCAAATCCTGGGCCTCAGAAAGGGAAGCAGGAGAATTATACCAGCACTGCTATTAAGCCCAGTAAAAATATAAGAACAAATCTTTGATAGCTGCATCCTTGCTATAGCAAAAGATCTAAACTGGTCTTGCCTTTCCCAAGCTTCTTACAGCTCAGACTAGAGCGTATCAGCTTAGAGTCTTAGCTCCTACCTCTTTTGCTTGCTTTCCTGGATGCTGCTGCTGCTGTTGTTGCTGCTGCTGCTGCTGCTGTTGTTGCTGTTGCTGCTGCTGCTGTTGTTGCTGTTGTTGCTGCTGTTGTTGCTGTTGCTGCTGCTGTTGCTGCTGCTGCTGCAAAAGCTGAAGATGTAACTGCTCTTGCTGTTTCTTGTAAAACTCTTGTAGTTGTTGCTGAATAAACCATTTTGACTTTAATAAATAAAGGCAAAAGTTTCAAGTATTATAAATCTCCTAAACTCTTCTAGATTGGCATATGGTAGCGTAGCCATTAAGTATCACCTCATAACAAAAAATGTGATTTGAAGAGGCAGATCTACATACATTTTTTTCCAAGGCGGTTCTGAAATTTTCCAATGCAGATTCCAAAATATCCTAAACAGAAGGGTATAGAAAATCTGTATTCTAAAGGGAATGCAAGAGCCAAATTAACTCCTCAAATAACTATACCTAAGTTCCTTACATGTCCTATATAACAAATCTGAAGCTGCACTCATCCACTCGCAAGAAACCTACAAGTCACTAAGGCCAAACAAAACTGTCTGCTTCTGAGGGGAAAAAAGTAATTAATCTGTCAATCTGCTTAGCAGGATGCTGGATTCCCAACTGAAGGTGAATTGCCTGTAACAATCATGGTACTGGATATTAAAATGTTTAAACATACATTTCAGTGACTGAGCTATGACTATGACAAACAGACACATCATTTTCTGTATGACAATTAAGCATGCACCCAAAAATCCACTGCGTTACACCAAGGCACTGATCACTGACACTATCATTATTGTATGAATAACAAGTTCACCTATTTTGCAATTAGCTGACAGATTTTGTGCTAAGGAAACAGCAACCTCCTCCTCCTTTTTAGCCTTGTCTGGGACAAATTTTTAGTATGTAAAAAAACAAAACAGAAAACCTTTTCCCTTGATAAAACAAGCTGTTAAGCTGAAATTTCATAAACTGCATACCATTTATGTAACTAAAGGGAGCACTACAATGTTATGAATTTTAAAGCAACAATTATCTACAACTCTATTTGCACTTCCTTTGGCAGGTCTACAATTAAAATGTGCCTAAGTGCTTGAAAATTTAAACATCAATTTGTTTGGTATTTGTAATGCATCTGCCACTGCTGCTGTTGCTGGTTTTAACATAATATTGAATGTTTCAAAGTGCGATTTCACACTTCTGCAATTGAAAAAAAAAATAAATTTGGAGACTGAGAAGTTTCATGTTTATTTTCATTCTTTTTGGTGTAAAGAGCAATGAAATATTACAAAATAAGACCCATAAAATCTGGTTGGCATTTGTGTGAATGCCCTGTGCTAACAGTCCAAAGCAGGTAACACACATTACCTGCTGCAACATAACTGCTTGCTGCTGCTGGAGAAGTGCTTGAAGCTGCTGCGGGGACAACACTTGCTGCTGGAGAATCTGCTGCATTTGCTGAGGGGTGATCACCTGGGGAGTCATCATGGCCACTGACACAGGCACCTGCACAGGGAAAGAAAGATATCATTGTCAAACACGTTTTACTTTGCCTGCACCACAGCAATACATCTTTTTTATTTTGTACCAAAGATGGACCATAATTTTTTACATAGTATTTATCACTGTAAAGTTCCAGTTCCAGTCAGAATCTGTTATTTTAAAGCCACAGTACTGTGGCACTCTATTTCCAGAGGCATCAGTTTCGATCAGGCTCAAGCTTTATGTTTCGCATCTCTTATATATTCCTGCAAGAAATTTAAGCATGGGCTAGCAGAAATGTGTATTTAAAAATAAATGATCACATGGCAGGGCTCTCAACACTTCATAATCAATCATCTTATCAAGTGTCATAATGTTACGAATAGAAAAATCTATTAGACTGTTTCAAAGGATATGATTAAGGCAGACAGAAAAATAAGTATCTTTAAGAAGTAAATGTTTTCCACAATAAAGAAACTTAGCCTAAAATTTTTTTTTGCATAATAAATCACTTCAGTAGAAGAAAAAAATTCTTGCTCAGCTAGTCTTTTAAGAAGATCTGATTTATACAGGAATAAAACCATCATGGACATATCAGAGTACACAGCAAGGACTGCCACCTCTGCCACCAGAGTCACCTGGTCTCTGCAGAGAGAATCGTGTTCTCAGCATTCCTAACTGAAAAGTGAAAGCTGGGAAACCTTGGCATTAGATAATTAGTTTTTCCACTAAACTCTAAGAATGAATTTTTGTGTAGGTGCTCTTTTGGACATGGCTTTATTTTCCACTTGTTATACAGTGAGATCAAGTGTCTGCAAATGCACAAACAGCCACACACCCACCTCAGCAATATACATGTGAGTGGGAAAGACCCAGCCAGTACGTTTGATTGTGTATGTGGGAGAGAAAAGTCCTATGGAAGAGCCTGTGGCAGGCACACAACGTGAGACCATTGCTCCAGCTACCCAGGACACAGTCAAACAGCTGTCAGCAAGCCAGGCTTTCCACCCAAAAAAAAGCAGCCACACGCTTGTCTAGCACAATTCAAATACATTTTCTGTATATAATAGCAGCTGGCATATAAATACTGCTTTGTGAGATGTTGTGGGACATTCCAGTCTTCTGTAAATAAGCAAAAATAATATTATTAATAATAAATTCAATAATGAGCCAATTTTAGGAGGAAAAACTCTTCTAATGTTTCTATTACTTGAATTACCAAAATTCTTGGTTAAACCAAAAGACTTTATATAAATGAAACAGAGGAAAAAAGAAACACAAATTCACTGAAATTTACTTTTTGAAGAAATTACCTCATATAATATTACACAGAATACCACTTTCACACAATTCATCACAGCATAAACTATGGTCTTAAATCACTGACCAATTAAGAGTCTGAAAGTAAACATATCAGTCTTTAATAAAAGTCTGATAATCTTTTGGCAAACATCAAATGAATTTTAAGAATAAAAATTCTAAAGGTTTTGCTCTAAAATACAAATGGAAAAGACAAACCAGATTTCCAATCAGAAACTTGTGGGGAGGAATTTAAGCTCATCTATCCCTGTACTCCTTCCATTATCAACAGAATAAAGAAATCCTGAGGGCAGTATATCTGATTTAATTTAGGGATTTATTTTAACATGGAACTAAGCCCACACTGTGGATGTGCCTTCCTCTCTCTGTGGAGTGCAGACTCACTCTGAGTAGACACCTAAATGTCAGATGATTAATTTTGGTTGTTACGCTTTGTAACATCTAGTTTTGTAGCACTGGAAACACCACATACCTATACAATAATGTTTAGCATTGAGTTTAGCAAGTACTAAAGGCAAGACAAACAGATCTTTACAACTTTGGGATGCATGAGCAAAGAATGAAATTCACTGACTAGAGTCACTATTCAATTTCCTTGAAAGTCATCAAGAATTTCCTCTGTTTACCTGAGATCTGAATTCGTCTGCTTGTAACAATTTTATCTCAGTGATGCTATTCAACTACCACAGGTCACACAGATATAAGAAGGCAGAGAGGAAGACAGATGCTTTCATAATTAAACTATTACCCTTAACCTTTAAACCCTGAAAGAACTTTGCTAACACTAACATGCTTACTATTATAATATGAATATTTTGATCTAAACTCAGTGAAAATCTAACTCTGAAACTAGCACTGATTTGTTCATACTCTGTGCTAAAGACTCCAGCCTGTAAGGAGTTTAACAAGACTCACAGTACCACAAGAGTCCTGTATTGCTCAGTCTGAAATACAGACTCCCCTCCACCAGGCATATTTGTGTTAGCTTTTGTAGTATCTGCTCTGAATTTACCTAACTGTGTACATGCTCTCATACATGGAGACATGCCTGCTTTGCAATACATTTTAATGGCTTTTCTGACAAAATTTGTTTTTCCTGTAATTTTCAACAGTTCATCTGTATAAGCTAGAGAACTAATATATCTGTTTTTCAGGATCATAGACAGAAGCATGAAAAAAACTGCCAGTCAAGACCATTATTAAAAATACAGATTTATGTAGATAATATTACCTTTATAAGAATTTCATTGATTGATACATACATGTGTATCATACCTGATACATATATTCTTTCCCACAGATAAAGGACAAGGCATTTTGAAAACTGCTTGAAATTTACATCAGCAGAACACATTAAGCAAATAGATTTCTCTAATTGTCATTAGGTAATATAAATTGGTACATTTCACAGTGATACACCAGACTGTGCTTTATTTCTTATTGGCATAATGCTAGTGTGCTATCTGGGCTGGAAGACTATCTGAAACCTGCTATTTTATGACCAATTATATGCATTCGGTACATTTCTTTGATTTAATGTCTGTGTTTTCCAAGATTTCTGATCTAATTTTACAAAAGTGTAGCAGAGGGGCAATCTCTGACTCTTTTTCATAGAAATCTCTCAATGTATCTAGAATCTGTTCAGGTAGATCGACCCAGTGAAGAGATAGGTTTGTTCCTTTCAGCAGGCCACAGACTCCCCAAAATTCTTGGTTAAACCTCTCATGAAAAATTAAAGTGACAAAGTGAAACACAATTTATAACCGCAACCTCTTTGTTGTTTGGCATCCTCAAAGACCCTGAACTCCTAACTGCCATGAAGATGACTGGGTATGCAATCCTACAAAACACAATGGGTGGGACAGCCTCTGAAGAACACATAAATCTGTTGGCCCCATGATGGATCCAGATGGAGGGTCCATTATATTTTGAAGTTCCTCTTGTTTTTGTTGCAGGCTATCCCCCATTTTTTGGATTAGCTTGCAAATCTTGCTAAAAAAAATTCCAGATATCTAAAGAACAATTTTTAACACATCTAAATGGCACTTCAGGCAAGAACAACTGTAAATTGCTTTATTTCTGCATGTGAATATACAAATTAAAGAAAAGCTATGGCTTGGAATGAAAACATTGATATTGGAAATTAGATAGATGAACATGGGTGAAAAAATGAAAACAGAGCTTCTTTGAAGAATAAAAAGTCTGGGTCTATCCCAGATCAATTTAATAGAGAAATAGTGGAGACTAAGGCTGTACATTTAACACCACTTTTTTGTTGTACATCAAAAATTCAGCTTTAGCTGTAAAGGGGCTTGCCAGGTAAACACTCATCGATTGTCCCTGTGAACTAATTGATAACAGGAATCACAAAAATCTATATATACTTGTTACCTATAAAATCATATTCTTAATGGCCAAATGGACAGGTAGCCTGCACCTGCAATAAGCTTTTGCATTTTTCAGAAGCTTTAAAAAACTGTATACATATTTTCAAGAAGTGTTGACCAATCTCACCAAGTACAACCAGCAAAGACACACTATTTTTATTCCTAGTTCCTTCTATTTTGAAAGTCAGGTACTGAGAATGAAAACTGCAACAAATCCTTCCCTTAGTTTTTAGTGATTTTGAGGAGAGTCACAAAATCACATATATTAGTCATATTCAGAGCTGGTTTAAGGTAGGTAGGAATTACTTCTTTGTTACAGACAGAGGAAACAAGCCACCACCTTTAAGCAATTAATCCAAAATCACATCATATTTTAAGTGACAGATCTGAGAATGGAACTGTTCCATAAGACAAGTCTCTCTGGCTTATTGAAAGATGTGTAATTAAACGTTTAATGGAGAATCTTTCTGTAAGATCCTCCTTTCAAAAATAAATGTAGGTGTGAAACTACACACAGTACAGAATCCGGCTTTTCAGTAGGAAAGAATAATTTTAAAAGATGAAACTACTGCATTCCTTCTCTTCCCACTTTGGTATACATGTAGAGTGTCTACCATAACAATAACCTTTTGAATCTTCCTGGTTCTATGACATTAAAAAGAGCTGAGAATAAACTGGGTGGTATTTGTAAGCTGTTCATAACTAGAGAACAAGAATACATAATCATGCCTCCACACTGACAATATATACTGACCAGTTTTATGCAGTTT